>NW_013952413.1:2184724-2186650 GCF_001266775.1 Austrofundulus limnaeus | reverse complement strand
TTTATTAAAGGAGACCAATTATGGGTCCTAGAAATTTTTATGGTATGTCTGTGGGCTATCCAGACCATGTTCATTCAATTTAATGCACAAAATAAACAGCCTACAGTATTTTTACAGTTAAAATATATGTTTATCAAATAAAGTCTAATGTTACAACTAATCAGGGATCCCTTTAAGCTTCATGCAGGTTAAATCTTTAGAAATGAGCACTTATTCCCTTCTTTGTGTCAGCTGGAGTGAAGCCGAGAGAAGCAGCAGAGCAGACCAGGTGCACGCTTTGTTTCACTGAAGGATTAGTGCATTTTTACACCGTCTTTGCTCATTTTTTTATTCCTTCAGAATTGTTCTCTTCATATTTCACAATATGTGAACACTAACACTTCAGCAGTGATGAAAAACTTTACATTCTAGTTGTGCGCAAAGCATCTGCTGGTTTTCTATACCTCTAATTTAGCAATTGACAAAAATGACAAAACTTTTTTTTTCTAAATTTACAGCTGAATAAAGCTTCTAATTGAACAAAATAGTGTTAAAATTTGAACTTCATCTCTTCATACATTTGGGGTGAATCTCTTAAAAATTGATTTATGCATATGCATAATAGCAAACATGAATGGGTTTACACATGTGCAGCTTTAAAATGAAACAAAACGTGACGTCTGTGAGGATGATGGGTATAATGTGGAAACCACAAAAGCTGTGATTGGCTGGTTTTTCATACTGAATAAAACACGAGACAAAAAAAGGTTCCTCATTCAGTCACACACATCTTTAAACCTTATCTGCCTAAATTCTTCTTGGTGTTTTTATTTGATTTGAAAGATTTACAGGTGATATCAGCAGGTAACGTCTGATGACAAGATCTGAGAAACCGAGGCAGAACTGTCTCCGACCTGATGAATCCCAGCTTAATCTGGCTTTTTACATCACATTACAGGAACCATGATGTTTTTTTATCATCTGCTGCTGAGGAAAAAAAACAAAGTTTTTGATGTATTTTATTTGTATTTTTGGCAAAAATATTTTATAAGCTAGAGAACAGATTTGAATATCCTTAGAAAATAGCCATGGATTGTATGTTTACAWCTTGTTCATTTCTTTCCCTTATTTTGTATGGGGTTTTGGCCAAGAGCTGATGTCCTTAAATATACTGCAAACTTGAGCTTTAAAAGGTTAAATGGATGTCTCTGACAGTGTTCACACCATTTTAAGCTCCCCATGCTTAAAACACTCAGCTGACCAGGTGCGGTTCCCTGAAGTGCCCCCTGTCCTMTRATTCATTTGTGCTTTGCTGAGAGCATTGATGTTGGATGCAGTTCCACATCCAAACACTAGTAGCGCTAATGAGTCAAAAAGGAAAGTCAAGCATGAATCTGAAGAAAATTTAAACAACCCTGCAGAAAAAGTTTTTCAACTGATAAAACAACGGATATATTTCATCTATGCACAGTGAAAATGTATGTAAAATTGTTAAGGAGAATTTACTGTGCAGGATTTTTCTAATAAAAACAGCAGCACACGAGCGTCCTATGGCGTGTATACAAGCATCGACCATAAGTTATCCTAACTTTGGTAAATATCATCTACCTTGCCGGTTGGGCTGGTTTCTCCGGCTTGCTGCTGTTGCGGCGTGTCTCGGTGGAGTGGCGGATGTGGATGGAGTCCCTCGGCTCTCGGATTGTCCCTCGTGTTTGGACGGAGCGTCTGGGGTGGACTTGCCGGCCTGGACGCGTGGCGGTGGGAGCCGGGACGGAGCGACTAATCTAACAAGTGAGGCGTACCAGCTTCCCTGTTGCCTGTTTGATCCTCAACCGAAAAACAGGGCACGGCTGATATTGATCCAAACTAGAGCTACTGGTTTTGGTGAGCATGCTCGTGTCCGACATGGTGGGAACCATGTTTTTCAAGCCTTGAAGTGTGCACCAT
>NW_013952413.1:2171923-2177271 GCF_001266775.1 Austrofundulus limnaeus | reverse complement strand
AGAATCAAGTTAATTTGATATAACTTCCAGATAGTTAGTTTAAGAAAAAAAAGTTCTTTCACCTCCTGTCTCTTTTCTCATTTTCGCCCTTTGTTAGTTAATTATAGTCAGACACTGAGGTGGCATTAGGTCTCTGCCCTGCTAATTTACCGTAGGTGATTTGTTTTGTCATTAAATTATGAAAAGTCCAGCTTGTAAGCTTTCAAATAGTGAAAATATGAAATGAAAATGATTTAAAAATTAAATGTAATTGTTCAGGGGCACAGTGACTTAGACGTTAGATGGTCTATAATTTATTTATTTCCATTATTGGGGCTTTTGGCTGAAGAAAGGATCCAGATTTAGGGAAAAACTGGGAAAATATAATAGTTTGGTTGTTCTAAAATAAACATCTCTGTAAATTTTAATGGAACCTTTAAAACTCATTGGCCAAGGATAAATCATTACCTCACCATGTTACAGGGTTATCTGCTTAGAAACCATTTGTTTTTCATGTATTTTAGGAATCCAACTGCTCAGGCATTTAGGCAGACACACAAACTACACAAATGAGATTTTTGTGGACCTTCTTGTGTAAAAATCAATTCCTTTATCACACCATGCTCAGACTAATTAAGATAAGAACGAAGGAATGCTCCAGTGACTTTGCAGCCACTAATGGTGCATCCCTCCATCAGACCACTAATGAGAATCTGATTTCATTTATGCAACTTCAGCATTTCATTATTATTTTTGTTCAATTAGTGAAGCTCTGGAGAATTAATGCATACAAAATRCCTATCCCTAATCCCTAACATCTGTAAGATATAATAAAGATTTAMCTTTAGGTCTCATGATGAAATGTTAAGAAACTGTTCCCTAAAATATGTATTGACCAAACAGCTTCATCCTTTTATGGGCAGTGAACACGAGCCGTTTCCCCAAAGGAGAAGACTCAGAGGTTTTCCATGATCAGATTTGTTGAATCACATGGGATGTTGTTGAAATACAGAAAAAATATGAGGGGAGTGCACACACRACAATTATAATTTTAAATTATTCAACTTATATGTGTAAATGGATTGGTGTTGGGAATGCCTCAATTGGACTTAAAAAATGAACAAAATGGGCTATTTTATGTCATCTAACTTGTTTCTTTGATGTAATACAGTTTAATGTCAGTGATGATTCTTAAGCATTGAAGTTCTAACTAGACACTGCATAGCGGTAGCATATAGCTCCTATGTTGAATAGATTTTGAGTTATAAACATTTTTTTGTATGTCCAGACACCCCTTTTTAGATGGAGCCCCCTCCTCAAATATGGGGTCTATGGTAAAACCGTTGGCTGGTGCAGTGCAGGTCGGACACTTCTACATTCCTGCCATATTTCATGTTGATCAGTGCAGCTGTTCCGTGCTACATGCCCACTTTGCATGCAGGGGTTATAATAATGCAGCAGTCATGGTCTTGCAATGGCAATATTTATAAAAAATGCAATTGAAGTAACATCTTACTCAACTTTTCATTATCTCAAGAACTAGTTTTAGAATTTGCTCTTTGAGTTTGTGTCATGTTCTACTTTAGATATGAATCGACAACTTTGTTCATTTGAAATTTACCAATATACTAATTAGAACCTGGRCATTCTCCAAATGGGTCTTTGTGCTGAATAGAATCAAGAGGGTTTTGAAAATGCAGCCAAAAGTCTTTTGAAGCTTGATTTGTACCCCTGACATAGATGCTAATCCACTCAGGACTCCTCGCTCAGATAGATACCCTCTTTCAGATGAGGGGATGTCCAGGAGAATTAYTATTAAACAGGGCAATTTGCACAAGACGAACAACACCAGGGACCTTCGCAATAATTAAAAATCTAATAMTTTGAGGGATATTTTGATGTGTGTGTTCTTGTGGTGGATGGAAATATACATATCAATGGACTCAGACGTGGAGGGCTGGTGGATGCAGCAATCAGCCAATTAAAATGAAAAATGATTGTGATTACAAATAAAAACTAATCAGCACATCTTCCATYCAAACACAAGAGGAGGTTGTTGAGATTATCTTATTTTGATTATGGAGCTGGCCAAAAGATTGCGTATTTTTCGTGGCAGTAATAAGTGATCTTATTAAAATGATAGGAAATGCATTTTTAATGGTCGCACTTTGTGCAATGCTCCAACTGCGAGAGCAACTGAAAATGTGTCTCTAACGATGTTTGCAGGTGTTTTTTTCCCCAATTTGTACCATTTTATCATGTAAAAAAAACAATTTTGCTGTACAAGGTTGTTGTATTATCAATTACCAGTAAAACCTTTGAATCTCCACTGTGTTACGTCRGAAACAAACCACACAACTCGTTCATACTTTGTGACTAACAATAAAACACATCTCGCACAAAATCCCAACATCAACCTGCAGGTAAAGAAAAGACGAACCCATCTTAACACATCTGAGGGACAGTGCTATGTTTCTGTTTGTCACAACTAAATCCAATTATTTCAGAAAACTTTGCACAYCGTATCCTACATGATTTATTCTTTCCAGAGTCAAGAAGCAACATTGAAACTTGTTCTTGTTAAAGTGATTGCAGAGGTTGCAGAAACTTAGGGCACATCAATACAAGGTAAAAGTGGTAAAGAATTACATTTCTGTGTTTTAACAATGTGTGTTTTGTTCATTTTGACAAAAAATGAACACAACACTAACTACATAATATGCACTTCCTGCAAAAATGTTAAMGTGAACACTGAAAGCTAAAGTTTATTGCAAGTTCAATGGAAATSTGAAAGAAGCTTTAAAAGCTCAAAATTTGCAGAAAGAAGTTGAAAAAAAGCACAAAAAAGTAGAGACTAGCAGAAAGGAGCATAGCTGTAATAGCAGAAAAACATGTAAAATAAGCAAAAAGGTGTCTAATATTAGCAAAAGTTAAAAAGAGCCTTTAAGCAGAACAAAAGGCGTAAGGTTCTGTAAAGATTTAGAAATATGAAAACAGCTATTTTCATTGGGAAAAATGTGGCTAAAAAGTGAAKTAGCTGAAAAACTATGATAGCTGAAATACCAAAAGTCAAAGCAGGATTGTTTTAAAAGAGTTGAACGTTTTGATATAGGGATTGTTGAAATAGCACACAAACTGTGGAACATGTATAGAAGAAGAATATTAAAGAAAAAACATGAAAACAATTGTGTGAATGCTATAAAGCGTTCACACCTTTGTTTAGTGCTGGACACTTTAACACGTCTTTATTGCATTAACGCAGCCAATGCTTAATGGCAATAATTTTTAAACGCACGTTAACACAGTTATTTATTTCTTTATATTTCTCAGTTGGATCTCTGTTCACTGAGCTGGCTATGGACAKACACACACAAACAKACACAAACCCAGTGGTCACGGAGGGGAGGTGGGATCTGGTTTTGAGAAAATGCATTACCCCATTTTTATTTTCAACCGCATCTAAAAAATGCTTCAAACATCTTTGAGTCGGTTAAGTTTTGTGCAGAATAATGAGTTTAAACAAGATATCAAGAAGTTTTTTTGTCATTCCAAATGAGTACTATGAAGAATGAAAGATGGATACAGAGGTCTCATTTGCCAACAAGAAAAAAACAAACAAAAAAAAGGCAAAACGAAGATAGAAAAATAAATCTATATAGTGTGTCACACATGAAGTGTATTGCAACATACAAATCTACACATTCAGCCATAGTAGTGGGTGATCGTTTATGAAAAAAATAATTGCGATTAATAACAAAAGTATCTTGAGATCAATTGCGATTAAAACTTTTAATCTCCGCCCACTATACTTTTCATTAATAACCTATATGACTAGTTTTTTCTGCAGATCTTCAGTCACATATAAGCTGTAATACCTTAATTTATTTTATTTTAGCTTAAATAAAACCCACAGGCTGCCACACAACAGTTCTCTTTATCTGCTCTCATTTCCTATTAGCTTCAGCAAATGAACATCCAATTTAATGACACAAAATTCAGTTATGATAATATGCTGCCCTGCGTAAAATTTGAACTTTAATCCCCTCCTTAACTCAGCAGTTTGTTTAGCACAAAAAAGAGAGATTTATACAGCACACACACAAAATAAGAATTTGCCCTGGCAGGTGCTTAAACTGTTTTCCCCATGGAGTGTTCCAACTTTAACTCGAGCTAAAATAGATGAATTTGCTGCYGCTTGCACGTGGCTCTTTAATTTTTTATCAATGGGACAAACGTTGCTTCTTCTGCATGCCTGAGCCTGTTGAGATAAAGAGCTACAGCAACTCTGTTTGCTCACTCAAACTGAGGTGTTAATTAGGATTTAGACTAGGCMTGTTTTATTCAAAAGGACATTTTACAGTGCTTGTTTTTAGAAGKGAGCTTTTAATCTTCGATACAAAGAAAAACACGATATTTAAATTAAGAACCCTGCAATTTAAGCGCACCAATATACAGAAAAATGTAAACACTAAGTTTTGCAAAAAAAATTATAACATTGATTGATTCAGGGATCAAATTTGTGCACTTCTGTGTTTAGGTTTCTAATCTCATCTACCAGTTTATAATTTCTCCTAAAAAGAAAGAATTTATTTATATATATACTGTATAATGTCGAACAAGTCACAGTGTGATCYATCACTGGGGCTTGTGAACATAAGAAGGGGTAAATAAGTGAAAATAATAAAGTTATTTATGATTGTTTCATATTGTAGGTTATTGTTTGATAATGTCTTGCTTTACTTTCCAGAGCTTCGGCACCCCACAGGTTGATGTTTATTAATTGAATTGTATAAAGGTATAATGGCTAATTAGAGCAGCCTGTTTCCTGAAGGTTAATTATATCTTTGGAAAACCTCTCCTCTTAATGATTACTTCCTGTTTGATCACAATGTGACGGATTGATTWTCATATTGATTGTTGTTGACATTAAGCCCTCTTCAATTATTTCTGTCTTGAATAAACAGCCACATTAAATATTAGTCMTGTCGGATGCTGCGATGATAATTAGATACTTGGCTGCACAGAGACAAAGTTCCTGTTCCTTTGAAACTGTGTTGAGGATGTCTATGATGTTGATTTTGCAATTTAAATTTGAGGTATTTTGTCACAAACAACCAAGCAACAGTTTGATGCATTTTAAAGCAGCACAGTTACTAAAGGAACAAAGGCGTAACTTTTGGTCTACCATTGTGGGGGTTACGCCCTCTGCATAATTATTTTATTTATTGAATCATTTACTTTTATAAAGCCATTCAGGGTATTTTGGGGTTACAATACATTGTAATGATTTTCCTGTGATTTACTTAGCTTTCCTGTTTCCTATTTACTCTGCACCTTTTCTGTGCCACATCAGTTCAACTATTAAGACC
>NW_013952413.1:2154670-2171608 GCF_001266775.1 Austrofundulus limnaeus | reverse complement strand
AACCAAGTTTGGTCCCTCTCCTGAGTGATCAGTACAAGAAAGGTTATGAGGATACGAGACGGTACAGTTAATTAGTTGACATTACGTGAGACCAGGGACTTTTACGTTAAAACGTTACTAATTTTTTTTGAACCAAGGACTCTTTATCTATAGTATATCTCACCAGGGAGGCGTCCAGGAGGCATCCTAACCAGATGCCCGAGCCACCTCAACTGGCTCCTCTCGACGTGGAGGAGAAGCGGCTCTACTCCGAGCCCCTCCCAGATGACCGAGCTTCTCACCTTATCTCTAAGGGAGAGCCCAGACACCCTGCGAAGGAAACTAATTTCAGCCGCTTGTATCCGCGATCTCGTTCTTTCGGTCACTACCCAAAGTTCATGACCATAGATGAGGGTAGGAACGTAGACCAACCAGTAAATCGAGAGCTTCGCCTTCTGGCTCAGCTCCTGCCTCACCATGACAGACTGGTACAGCGCCCGCATCACTGCAGACACAGCACCAATCCGCCTGTCGATCTCCCGCTTCATTCTTCCCTCATTTGTGAACAAGACCCCGAGATACTTAAACTCCTCCACTTGAGGAAAGACCTCGTCCCTGACCCGGAGGAGGCATCCTACCATTTTCCAGCTCAAGACCATGGTCTCGGATTTGGAGGCACTGATCCTCATCCCGGCTGCTTCACACTGGGCTGTGAACCGCTCCAGTGAGAGCTGGAGATCACTATCTGATGAAGCCAACAGGACCACATCATCCACAAAAAACAGCGATGCAATCCTAAGGTCACCACCTTGGTCTGCCAATCCAGGGTACCTGCCCCTGATGTCCACACGATGTTGTAGAGTCTCATCAACCAACGCAACTCCACAACATCCAGAGCCTTAAGGAACTCCAGGTGAATCTCATCAACCCCTGGCGCCCTACCACCGAGGATCTTTTTAACCACCTCAGTGACCTTGGCACCAGAGATTGGAGAGTCCGACCTAGGGTCCTCAGGCTCTGCTTCCTCATGGGAAGATCTGTCAGTAAGACTGAGGAGGTCTTCGAAGTATTCTGCCCACTGACCAACAATGTGCCGAGTTGAGGTCAGCAGCACACCATCCCCACCATAAACAGTGTTGGTGGCGAACCGCTTTCCCCCCCGAGACAACGGATGGTGGACGAGAATCGCCTCGAAGCCTTATGGAAGTCTTTTTCCACGGCCTCTCTGAGCTCCTCCCATGCCCGGGTTTTTTTCCTCAGCGACCACCCGAGCCGCAATCCGCTTGGACTGCCGATACCTATCAGCTGCTCCTGGAGTCCTACAGGCCAAAAAGACCCGATAGGTCTCCTTCTTCAGCCTGACAGCATCCCTCACAGCCAGTGTTCACCAGCGGGTCCGAGGGTTGCCGCCAAGACAGGCACCGACAACCTTACGGCCACAGCTCAGGTAAGCTGCCTCAACAATGGAGGCATGGAACATGGCCCACTCTGACTCAATGTACCCCACCTRCCCTGGAAAGTGTTSAAAGTTCTCCCGGAGGTGTGTGTTTTTTCTGTCTTCACATAATTCACCTGAGGCTTAAGTTTCATCCACACTGAAAACCCTCCTGTAGGAAATGTATGCTTTCAGCCAATCTAAACCTMTCAATAGTTTAAAAACAAAACATAAAATCACGACAAGACACAAAAACAATAAATAAAACTCAAAAACGTCACCTCCTGTAGAATTGCAGTGAGTACAAAGGTTTTGGGTCTGTCTAGTGTGAAGGGACTACAATTTTAGGTGCTACAACTGAGAAGACCTAATCAAGTCAGTGGACCAGCCTGGAGGCTAAAAACAAATGATCATTAGATCGAAGGGATCTGGAGGGCACATAGGGCTGCAGTCAGTCAGGCAGAAAATACAGAAACCTGTACATTCAGGGCCTTACAGGRCAAACAATAAAACTTTTAAATCATCTCTAAAATGAACAGGGAGCACCAGAAAGARATAGCCACACTTTTTTATTTTGTTTGTTTGATATGAGATGAAATGTTTTAAACAAACTGCAGATGCCAGCCTGGCTAACACCAATAGACAAACAGAGTTACAACAGTCCAGTTGAGAGAAAATAAAAGCTTAAATCACCTGCTGAAGGTCATTAAAAGATAAAAATGATTTCACTCTGCCTGGTGTTCAGACAGAAGAAGGYCAGCATGAAGAAAGTGAAAGAAAGTAAGAAGGGAGTTTCTAAGCATTCAGAGATAATTTATAATAGACTAAAACATGACCAAATTCATCATTCGGCTGACATTCAGATATTACAAGACATTAGTTACACCGCCCGGAATTTCATAAAATGCTAATTAAATTTGGTTTTAACCTCTACATATCAGCAGGTCAATCAGATTTGAAAARGTGATTAATCTGCTGCAAAGCAAAAAAAATTCTCTGTTTGCCAAAATGGTTTAATATGATGAACTGCAGACTAAGATTCCTTGAAAAAAATGCATATCACCACATTCCATGCCAGAGGTTTCAGACCCAGATGAGCTCATGTTGAGTTGAATCATAATAAGTTGAAAACATCATGCCCAGTTTCATGTAACATTTTGACATATTTTATAAATTGTCGTTGGAGTTTGTGATGCGAATGACTGTCAGCTACTGCCACACCAGATTTTAGCTCAATATCTGTAACATTTAGTGTAATTTATTGCATTTCATGAATTCAGCTAGCTGTGGAGGCCATCTTACATTGTTGATGCCGGTGTCAAAGTTTTAGGCAAAGACATCAAGCAGTGTGCTGTACTGAATGAATGTGATGAGTGAGACACCGCCATCCCAAATTTCAGCTTAGCATTTCTAACAGTTAGCTATGTAATTACTARTTTTATGTTCTCTGAAGTCAGTTGGTGGTGGTGGCCATTTTGAACTGTGTTGAGTCCTAAAGTTAATCAGTTATAGATAAGCATCATCTCCTTACTTTTGAAAGTTTCATTAAAACCTGTTCAGTGATTTATGAGTTGATTTGCTGATGGTACATGCGTGAAGATTTGGCAAAAATCACGATTACCCTTTCACCTTTGGTAGTAGCACATAAAACAGAGAAAATGACATCTCCTTTCAAATGAAAATCATGATTCTAAAACGTAGAAAAGTCAAGATTTAGAATCTCATTAAGATACTGGATTTAATGTGTGCACTGCTTTTATAGTTGTTAACTCAGATAAAGCAGTTCTAGTGTTTCAGTTAATAAAACAGTGGCCTATTATTTAAAAACAACATGTTTATTCATGTTTAGTAATTTCATAGTAACATTCTGGATTTTGTCTTTGGTATTTTGACTAAACTTTATTTATTTGACCTGTTTTTACTCTTGCTTGTTATGCTTGTTATGAATTGTTCAGATTGGAAGCCTGAATAACTGGCAGAAAAAAACATCAAGTTCTCAGTTGAATGTTCATTTTCAGATCTAAAGACACATTTCACCATTTCAGAGAACTAAGCAAATTGGCTTTCAAACATGCACTATGTTTTATATAAACCTGCTCACARCCCTTGTATGATGRCATACCCATAAAACAWGAAAGTGTCCTTAAAACAGTTCTGAAACATAAAACATTGTGTTTKTACTGCTGGAATGAGGCACATGTTAKATACYGACTTGTGGATTCTCTTACTGTTTAAWGGAAATAGTTAKCATCAATCKCAAAGTARAAAATTWTWTCTAAAATTTAGCTAATCAACCACAGAATATCCAATAATTTAATGGCATAGAAYTAAGTAAGTCAATMTTATTTATATAGCACCTTTCACAGATAAACATTACAAAGTGCTTCATAAGGAGATATAAAACAAATACAACATACAACACAGCATAAAAAACATACAATAAAACAAGTTAATATGACTAATAAAACATTAATACATTTAGCTAAAAGCTTGTCTGAYCTACAGTGTCTTAAGCTGCTTCCTAAAGAAGTCAACAGAATCAGACTCACGGACCCTGTTCCTCATCTTCCTGTCACATATACTTTAATAACAGCATTCATACACTCAATAGAATCTGATTCAGATTTATTTAGGTAAATATACACTACAAGAAAAAGAAAACAAAATGAAACAGTTTTACAAATACAAATCAATAATTCATTAGCATGATTCAACAGCATGCAACAGATTTAAAAATGCAAATACAATACATATCAGAGACAATAGGCCTAATGCTACATGTTTTTTTCCACGGCTTTAAAGATTATTATTAATAATAATAATAAAAGGAAATGATCCATTCAGAGATGAAGAACAATGTGAACTAATGCAAATGAAAAATCTAACAGCTCATAACCCTTCAACTGAAACGATGTTCTGGCTTTAAGGTGAAATTGTAAGMTGGTGACGTATTCAGCTCACAAAGCTGCGACCGACACTAGAAGAGGTCTGAGCAGGGATCAGACTGCTCAGTGATTGATTTCCCTTACAGTTCATCATTTGTTGGGACGGCGCACTGGAAGAAAAATTAGTCTCGAGTCGGGGGGGACGCCTGACGAACAACCGCTCAGTGACTTGTAAAGTTCAGAAATACATTGTTCCCTCTGACACGTTTTCAACTCGAGATGAATTAACCAGTGACGTGTCTTTTTTTTTCATCCCAGTTCTGTTGAATTTTGAAGGGCTTTTAAAACTGAAATGTGGGCTCATGATCCATGAACATTTTGTCATTCCGGTTGTCAACAACTGCATCAATAAGTGCTCAGGAGACAGCCAGAGGTRAAATTTAAGCCACAGCAGGGGTGTTTACACCTTGAACTTAGAGTCAGAAGTTCCCTAAAGTCACCTCTATTTTTATTTTTTATTTAGAACAGACAGAAACAAGTTGCAATTACTGTTTTGTGCTTTATAATGACTTCAGTCCCATCATACACTCCTGATCAAAATCTTAAGACCAGTCGAAAAAGTGCAAGAATTTGCATTTTGCACAATTGGATCTTAAGAAGGTTCTAAGTAGAGCTCCACAATGTTAAAGGAAAAAAATCACTGCAAGGGACAAAAACTTTTGAGCAGACAAACATGATTTTTTTAAGCTGATCAAAAGTTTAAGACCATAGTCTTTAAAAGCCAAAAGCTGTGCAAAAATCTGGATTCCATGTCATTTTCTGTCAAGTCTTTACACTGTCAAGACCTCCTGATGGCAAAATAAAAAAGCTCACTGACTTTGAACGTGGTAGGATTGTTGAGCTGCATAAGCAAGGCCTCTCACAATGTGCCATCGCTGCTGAAGCTGGACGCAGTAAGACAGTCATTTTGCATTTTTTAAAGGATCCTGAGGGTTATGGAACAAAAAAGTCAAGTGGTAGACCCAAAAAAAATTTCACCAGCTCTGAGCCGCAGGATCCAATTGGCTGTCCGTCAAGACACGGAACGATCCTCTACCCAAATTAAGGCCATTACTGGTGCTGACTGCAGCCCAATAACCATCAGACGGCATCTGTGAGAGAAGGGCTTCAGAAACAAAAAACGTCTTCAAAGGCCACGTCTTCTTCAACGCCACAAAATTGCCCGTTTGGACTTTGCAAGGGTGCACCAAACATGGGACATTGAAAGGTGGAAGAAAGTTGTCTTCTCTGATGAGAAAAAATTTAACCTTGATGGTCCTGATGGCTTCCAACGTTACTGGCATGACGAGGAGATCCCACCTGAGATGTTTTCTACACGGCACAGTGGTGGGGCGCCATCATGATTTGGGGTGTGTTTTCCTTCAATGGAACAATGGAGCTTCAGGTTGTGCAGGGGCGTCAAACAGCAGCTGGCTATGTGGAGAGGTTGCAGCGGGCATCTCTCATGACTGAGGGTCCTCGTCTGTGTGGTAATGATTGGGTTTTTCAACAGGACAATGCTGCAGTTCACAATGCCCGCCTGACAAAGGAGTTCTTCCAAGAGAATAACATCACCCTTTTGGACCATCCTGCATGTTCCCCGGATCTAAACCCAACTGAGAACATTTGGGGATGGATGGCAAGGGAAGTTTACAAAAATGGACATCAGTTCCAGACAGTGGATGVCCTTCGTGAAGCCATCTTCAACACGTGGAGCAACGTTCCCACTAGCCTCCTGGAAACACTGGCATCAAGCATGTCTAAATGATTGTTTGAAGTCATCAACAAGAATGGTGGAGCTCCTCATTACTGAGTCCTTTTTTTGACACTTTGATTTCTGTTTTGGGGGGTTTTCGGGTTTTTTTTGAGCTATGGTCTTAAACTTTTGATCAGCTGAAAAAAAAATCATGTTTGAGTGTAAATGCAGTTTTCAGAAAATTCCCTGCTCAAAAGTTTGTGTCTCTTACGCTGATTTCTTCTTTTAACATTGTGAAGCTCTACTTAGAACCTTCTTAAGATCCAATAGTGCAAAGTGCAAAATCTTGCACTTTTTTGACTGGTCTTAAGATTTTGATCAGGAGTGTAGTAAATCTGTGAAACATTTGATTTATTAAAAAATGTAAAGCATATGTGTATAAAACAAACAAAAAGCAGACTAATCATTGCAACTATATATTTTTTCCATTTCCGAGTTTGGGTACTAAAAAAAACACATTGTGACATAAAATCAGTGCATGGCTGCAAACTTAGAAAATAGATGTGAAAGACACAAGACACCTTCAATCATCTGAAAAAAGTATCAGCTGTACAAAAATGCATTTCAATCTCATAGGCAGAGAAAATAGAATCACCTCAGAGGTTACACAACAAGGGGTTTAAAGTTACATATTGTCTATTTCCTTTGGTGAATCGACCAAACTATTACTGCTGGTACATTAATTTTAGATTGCCAGCACTGTGGAGCATAAAGTGCCGACCACTTAAAAGTCGCATCAAGAAACGTTTTATTTTTTTGACAAATTAATAAAATTCGAAACATAGATTGAGGATCGCTGGAACAACTAAAGGCTGAATATACTTCAAAAGGCAGTTTGACAATTTGCAAAAATGGAAATTTTATTTAATTTGATTGTTTTTGAAAGCAAAACAATAAAATGTGCTTCTCAAAACCAAATAAACCGCTTCAAATATTTTCCCACAGAACTTTTGTTTGTCTTGTGTTCAAAGAAGTGTTTCTGAATATTTTTCTTAAAACAAAACAAAACAAAAACAACAACAACAACTAAAAACCCATTTTATTTGGTTCAACTACAGGAAAAATAGCGACATATTGCCTATTATTTCCAGCTGAGACTCCACTACACGCTGTAGACCCAATCATGTTTTATTACAGCTTTGACGAATCACTATTCTTAGTTTGTATAAAAATCTAAAACATGCAAAAAAAATAATTTGATTGGCAGTGTCTGGACTCTTTCAAAAAAAAAAGTAAGAAAAACACTAAATAAGAGTTTTTCTGGTGTATTTACAAAAAAATCATTTAACTGTTGCATAAATCTGAGGAAACAAGGATCAGAGGAGCACCTAGCCAGAACAGTTTCTCACATTGCATTACAAACGTCTTAACGGACGTATCAGGTTGAAACACTCTTATTGAATGAACAACTTAAGCTGGAAATTTTAATTTCATTTGACCTTTATTTATACAGGTATCTCATTGAGATCCAGAATACCTTTTCCAAGAGAGACCTGTTAAATCCTCATAGAAAGTTTGTGCTAACAGTGCTGCGAAATAAAGTATAGTGGGGACATACAAAACAAATTGGTAATTATTTACTGTTAATTATAAGTTTTTGTTTACCAAAAATAATTTCAGCTTTGCATCTCCGTGGTTTCATGATTTGCCAGTTTTGAAGAGCTGCAGCTGTGTTTTTATGCAGAGGCTTTTTGGAGGTTGCATGAACAGAAATGCCTCTCTGTTCTGGAAGATCCACGTGACGCTTCAGGACTTTCAGACAAACAGTGTTTCTGACTTGAAAAGAAATCACTTGGAGATGCTTAGAAAAAGTCAAGCCACGTGTGATCATCTGGACCAAGATAAGAGTGACGTGCTTGTGCTGCTGTGCTTTGTTGTTTCTGCTCAGAGGCCTCGAGATGCCAGTCAGAAGTAAATATACAGCAGTAACAGCTGAGGAAACCCTTGCACCACTACCTTGCAGCGTGCCATGAGACAATCAGCATTTTTTCTTTTTTTACTCTTAAAAAAAAGGACCAAAAACAAAGGCTGTCACAAAACTTGAGAGGCATGGAGAGGAGCTGAACGTCTTGGATTCGTTTGGTCTGAGTGAGCGGCTGCAGGAAAGTGTAGACAAACAGTGCTTTCTTTTTCTGCACAGTAAACTAAAAATCTCTAATCCTTCATTTTAGTTTTTGAAAGCTTTCAGACAAGAGATTTTTTTTATTTTATTGTAGTGCAACATGTGGCTGGCGTGATTTCTGTTTAACGAGGCGTTTACAGTTTGGTGCTTGAGTCAAAGTAAGTAAAGTAGCAACATGTTTCATGTTCGGCCTGTCAAACACGCGTCAAAACAGACTGCTCAGAAACATTTTGAAATGCTGCTGCAGCTAGCTGCTTGTTGAGCGTTCACCTGGTGTGCCTGTCTGCAGAGAGCAGAGGTGGATTAAGCAGCTGGATGCGACAGCATGGAAAAACGTGTTGGTGGAATGTAGATTTTACGTATGTAAAGGTTGTGATTCGTAGATAATCTTGCAACTTGGGTAACAGCAAAGCATGACGACGGCAGCTTAGTGGTTAGCATTGTTGCTTCACAGCAAGAAGGTCCTAGATTCAATCAATGGTTCAGTCTTTTCTTAGGGGAATAATAATATTTTTATTGTATTATTTATGTGATTAAACTGATGATTTTATGTACATACTGCTCTGGGTGGCTTTAAAATATGATTACGCAGGGCAGGAAGTACATTTAGCAGATACATGCCTGAACACACAACACTTAATCAAACCACTGTTTTGTCACGAGGAAAGGAATTATGTTTGAGGACCTGGCTCAAGTCGTAGGGTGGCCCATTTTGATGATGCAATGAAATTAGGCTGAGTCAGGTCCTGAAAAAATGATTAAAAAAAACACAGTTTCTTGGTTTTGGGGCTGAAACACATGGGAGCATTAAATCTGGGTTTTCAGTCAGTGCTGTGGTGTGGTTGTCTTTCCTCACATTTTAATCATTCAATCTGGTTATGAACACGAAATGAAGTAAACAAACACGACTAAATTTCTTCTCCCATCCATCCATCCATCCATCCATCCATCCATCCATCCATCCATCCATCCATCCATCCATCCATCGCTTGTTTTGAGTTGGGTCTCAGGGGCAGCAGCTTGAGCAGGAAAGTCCAGACCTCGCTTTCCTCAGGCGTTCCCAGGCCAGCTGAGCCATCTCAATTCACAGTTTGCAGCCGACGTCGGCCGCATACATTACTGCCCRGCGCCGTAGGCTGTTCCAATTTGTACTCTCCAAAACCCCAAAAACAATCTGAGTATCCTACGCGGCCGATGGTATCCCAGAATTTATTGCAACGTCAGCAAATTAAACAGAAAAACAAAGATGTAGTTTTTTTTACGGCAGATTTTAATTTTTTTATGTCGGAGTTTGAAAATTTATCGCGGAAGCAACGTAGCTGAAGAAACTTGTTGCAATGAGATGTTAAAAAAATATATGGTTACGAGTACCGATACAGGAGTGAACCCAAATTTTTAATGCTTTTTATTTATTTACTTGTAACACTTTTCTTTTAAAACTGAATTTTGTAAAGTTATACCTTGAAAAAAAAAACAACTGAAGCGATGTGATATAAAACCTATCACAATGGTGACGAGGCAGCTCTTGGTCACGCAAAACATATGTCTTCCATAGACTAAACCGTCTCATTTCACAGTCGTTTATGCGGCTGACTAGCCTGGTTAAAAAACAGACCCTTGTCCTTCACTTTGCTTCGTACGAGGGTCTGGACTCGCTGCTTTAAGGCAAATTAAAGCCATTACTGGTGCTGACTGCAGCCCAATAACCATCAGACAGCATCTGCGAGAGAAGGACTTCAGAAACAAAAAACGTCTTCAAAGGCCACGTCTTCTTCAACGCCACAAAATTGCCCGTTTGGACTTTGCAAGGGTGCACCAAACATGGGACATTGAAAGGTGGAAGAAAGTTGTCTTCTCTGATGGTTAAAAACCAGACCCTTGTCCTTCGCTTTGCTTCGTACGAGGGTCTGGACTCGCTGCTATAGAGAAGCAATTCTTGCAGGAGGCGTGGCCTCTGCTGAAGTGTGTGTATGTGTCGCTCTGAAGGAGGCTAAGCTAAGCTAACCGGAAATCGCGTGCGCTGTAAACAACCCTACTGAGAGGAGAAAAGTGACAAATTTAATTTAATTTGAAAGCCTTATCAACACGGACTGGCTTCATTCACTTCCTCCACTGCCGTATGCTAAAATAACTAGAGACCCTGCGCAGAAAATCAACGTCGTTCAAAACTCCACGTTCTGTTTGTTGATTGGCCCAGGTACAATAAACTACAAGCAGACACTGCACAGAAAATTGACGTTCTGTTCCCTGATTGGTTTGGCTAAAAATCTGCCAGCGAAATCCTTGTCTATGGGGGAAGTCCCAGACGGAGCAGAGAAGGGAAACTAGAATTGAGCAGAACTGAAGGAAAGGGCCAGGCTAGCAGCCGACACGAGCAGCCCACGTAGACGGTGGCTAACATCAGCCGCGGTCTACGTCAGCTGCAACTCATGAATTGAGACACATACAGTCTCTCCAGCATGTCCCGGATCTTCCTCTGGGTCTCCTCCCTGTCGGACATGCCTGAAGCATCCCCTAATGGAGGCATCCAGGAGGGATTCTTACCAGATGAACCAACTCAACCGGCTCCTCTCGAAACAGAGAGCTTTGCCTTAACATCTCAGCTCCCTCTTCACCACAACAGACCGGTACAAAGTCTGCAAAAATGTGGAAGCCGCACCGATCCGTCTATCAATCCCACACTTCATTCTTTCCTCACTCCTGAAGAAAAACCCAAGATGCTTGAACTCCTCCACTTAAAGCAGAACCTCACCCCCAACCTGGAAAGAGCAATCCACCCTTTATGGCTTCAGATTTGGAGGCTCTGATCCTCATCCCAACCCCTTCACACTCGGCAAAGAACCGCTCCAGTGAGATCATTTATTATACAAATCTTAACTGATGAACTGGAGCCTGTCGTGCTCTTCTCTTCAGTAAATGTTGTGAAATAAAAAAAAAAACTTTCACTAATTGTCTCCATATTTTCTCTAAAACTAGCTCTTGTCTTGTGTTCTGAGCAGTTCATCTGTGTCGACACTCCTGTCTTCGTAGGACGGATTATTGATTAAAAGCATTGCCTCCCCTTCACTTTTTAACTTATCTACAAAGACTGAAAGTTCATGCCTTAATCACACAAACTAGTTAGAAACAACTTCCAAAATCAACTGATCGAAAACAACTTCCAAAGTTGTTGGAGATCTCAAGCCTCTTTAAAGGATTTCATCTCAGAGTTTTTCATTTACAACTCAGCCATCGCAAATCTATATTTAGTTCATTATTTTCAGTCAACAGTCTAATCAAAAGAAAGACGACTGTTAATGAGATTTCACAGTTTGATAAAGTGTGGAAGTGAAACGATCACAATGTTATTGAGTCCTTCTGAACTTTGGCTTCAAAGTGAGATTGTTTGCCACATGATGTGTGATCATAATTACACAAGTTAAAAAAGCTCAAAAAGAGAACGATGGTCAGTCAAATAAATAATTGGAAAAACTAATGGTAGCATCACAGTTCAGGGATCAACAGTCTCATTGATACAAAAGCTTACTCCGGTATCAAACAGAGACACTCCGCGGGAATGCTGGGATGTAGTTTGAATAATATTTGAAGACAAACTCAAAGTGAAACACATCGCCTGATGATACACTTTCTTTTTTTTTCTTCTTCTCCCAAACAATAACCCTGCCTTTGATTTATTTATGCCTGTTAAAAGTTTGAAGCACGGTTCAAGGTTTTCTGAGGACATGTAAATGAGTTGGAGCAGACCCATTCAAAACCTAACAAGAAAAAAAAAAAGATTTCAGACAACAGGTGTGACCTAAAAATGTTGGCAGCCTGGAACCACAGAGCATGAAGAGGTATCTCTTTATCTGCAACTCGAGTTCTCACAATATGAAGCAAGGCCTCTCGTGTTCAGAGTCTTTTAATCATTTACTACCGGTGATGCTAAGTACACCTAATCAGATACTTTTTAGGACCAATGATCCAGAGTAGCAGAGCAGAAGTGGGATAAAACTGAGAAATGCCAGTTAAGAAAGACAATGTTTATTTTCCCTGTAATTGTGCATGTTTTTTTTAGTACAGTTAGCTAAATATTTCATGAACCAGGAACAGATTTGATTGAAATTCTCAAAGCAATTCTGAGAAGTACATCATGTGAGCCGAGTCAGTTGAACTCAAGATGGTCACCACAGCTAACTGACCCAAGACAACACAAAAAAGCCATAGCTTACACCTAATTTAACAATAGGTTCAGCGTTTGCAGCCCAATTTATACAGCATCCGCTCCGCGCCAAACCATGGAGGAGGTCCAAGGAGCGTGTGCAGGAAATGCGAGATTGCACAATAAATCCAGTGATAAATGTGAAAATCAGAGCAAAATAAATTACGTGGAAGACAGACTCCAGTTGAAACTGCGTTGCTGATGTCTTTTTGAAACGTCTGAGTTCAAAATAAAATCCATTTGAATCATGCATGTAGGGCTGCAATAATGAATCGATAAAATTGATAAAAATCGATTGTTAAAAGCGCTGGCAACGAATTTCGTTATTGATTTGTTGCGTCGCACGATTTATGCGTCTCTCGCCGTGTCGCAGAGCCGTTTGCGTCACCCGCAGAGCGTTGTCAATGCTGGCTGACCTGAATAAAGTTTCCTAAAAAAAGTCCCTGATTCACACAGGGACCTCACACCACAGGGTGTGAATCAGGGCCCCAATGATACCCAACACAAAGAGGGAAAGAGGGACAAAAAGAAGGGGACTTTAAACCCCCTCTTGCATTCACTACATTCACATAACACGACACGGGTCAGGTGATGGGGCACATGACCCTCTATGAACAACAGAGCCAATCAAGCCTATTGTTAGGCGACGGCCCTCTTTTGCATGTGACTAACCTGTTTGTCCACCATGTGGAGGCAGTGCTTATAAGGCTGAGTTCACCTGAAACTCATCAGACTGAAGGTCTCTTGGAGGAGAGACGAAACGTTTCACTAAAGAAGAACCCATCCAGAGGACCTATTTATTTTTTCTTTTTGATTTTTTAAAGATATTTGTTATTGTTTTAATATGCATTTATGAATTCCATGTTTTGTCTGACATTGTATGTTATATGATCACAGCTCCAGGTCTGATCTGTAGGTCTGTCTGGAGCAGAAAGCTGTGCGGTAAAATTCAGCGGTGAGGGTCAGCAGGCCTTCTGTTCCTGTTTAACGGTTCTCTTTATCGATTCGGACAGTCTTTGTTTGCGTGCACGTCATGGCTGGCTGGATAGCGCTTGCTGAGAACAGCATGGTAAATTGTGTTGGTATTTCTTTTTAATAATTACCATCAGTTTAGTGGTGGCTAAATCACACTGGATAGGATGACAAAGGCTTTGTTGTACTGTTAACTAACGGCATTCAACTCTGCTCAGTCTGTTCATTTTGCATCTGATTCCAAAAGTCAAGCTTTTAACAACTTCAACACTGCCTCATTACAGCAACAAGACAAAGCTACAACAATGTGGTTGGCAATGGGAATAAGGCCTTTGTATATAAAAGTTTAAAAGATATAAACTGGTTTGAGGTTAGTTAATAATAAAACACCCTTCACACGGTTATTCATCAGCATATTTCTATCATTTAACAACTAATCTAATCTCATATTGTCTAACATGTCTGCTCACAATAGGCAGCCTTCATTATTTCAAGGGTCCCATTGAGAGGAATTATCAATGGCACACTCTAAGTGGAAATGATGAGAGTTGTATAACCATTAAATACTAAATCTGGCTGTTCTGGTTATCAATACTTTGTATTGTTCTGCAAAATTATGATTAAAAAAACTTTTTGAAAGCATCAGGAGTGGCTTTAATTAAATAAATACTTGCAGCCGTATCGATGCAACACTGCAAGCTTAAACGTGAATTTTTTAGTTTAAATAATATGTTGCATTTTTTTTACATTATTGCTGCTGATAGTGTTGAAAATGTTCAGTATTTTTATGTATTTATTTTTTCTTAAACAGTTTCATCAAACACCGATGCTTTTCTGTCATATCTGCATGTTTTATGCTTGACATTTAGAACATTTTTCTTTTCGTTTTTGAAGCTACAAACAAAAGCTCACTCTGCAAACACGCTTTTATTTTTTTTTTCACACTTTGAGCCTGCATCAAATGCTTTCAGCTCAGCAATCCGCATGAATGAAAACAACGGCTCATTTATTTTTTTCAGATGCCTGAATCTGGCTTTGATGATAAATAACTTTGGACAAAAAGACATTTCTGATACACTATTTAAAAACCTATCAAATCATGGAAATGTCATTTAGGCCCTCAGGCTGTAGGGCTGCCTCTTACATGTCGATGTCATTCTGTGTTAATGTTTATGATTAACTGAATGTCTTTTTTTTTTTTTTAACTTGCCCAAAAATATTTTAAAACAATTTGGTTTAATGTGATTTTTTATTACTCAAGTCAAAATATATCACATTAGAATAGCAACTAGAGAAATTGCATTTCCCATGAAAATGCTTGTGTGAATGCTTATTATTGAAAACTTTAGCTGAAAGCTGCTGAAATGGGGCTGAAAATATTTCTCAAAACTGTCAATACCAGTTCCATTTGAAAAACTGAAAGAAACAGAAAAGAAGAAACTAGCAGAATGGCAGAAAGGAGCAGAATAATAGGTGAAAAGTGTAGGGATATGCTGTTGTCGACGTTATGGACAATGTTATATCATAAATACCTCGTAATTATTAGCATAACAAAGGGGCACCACCTGTTTATTTCAGGAAATAATTCATTGATTTTAAATCAGTCTCAGATGTTGAGTTGTGAATTCTATCATTTTCAAGACATAACCAAGAAATGACGCACAGACAAACGAATTTCATAATATACCCTATATTAAAATGATTCAGAGATGACAATACAGATTATTTGGGCAGACAGAGACACTTATCATCAAACCTTAAGTCTAATAATAAACGTTAAAGTCCGTCACCATAAGCTAGTGTCTTTCACCTGAGTCACTTTCTAATCTACACCCATAAAGATTATAAGAAGCTTGAAGATTAATAAAAGGAAGAATTAATCTACATAAGAGGGGCGTAAATTAAAGAAAATTGACCAAGTTATATGGTAGAACACAACCTGCGCTAATTCCAACTTTTTACATCCACAAAGAGAGCACACTCGCAGATTAAGTTGAGGCTAAACGTGGCTCACCGAAGCAGTCTGCAGACCTCAGGGGGTACTTGTCGATGGTTCAAACCACAGCCTTGTCTTACCTCTGGATGAAGGTTTAGCTTTTAGACTGTCTCACAAGTCCCATGTAGATAATCTGGCGCTCGGATAAGGTTTGGCAACCCTCTCAGCTCACGCAATCTGGCACCCTCTGCGCTTCTGTGAGGTCCTGACTTTGTGAATGAAAGTCCGTTTAGAATATTACGCAACTTGTTTACTCCCAAACAACTCCGTCAAAGTATGAAAATAAAAATAAGATAAAAATAAAATGAAAATAAAAATAAAATAAAATTGTTCCCTTAAGGGAAACTGGAGCTAGCTTTTAGTTGTTCATCTCTTCAACTTTCTCGACCGACTTCTGACTGCTTGCTGCCAAACTAAATCTATTGTTCAGACTCCTAAACTCATGATTGGTTAGTAATGATCACGTGACTTATCTGCTTACAGTTTGTCCTCACTTCTTAAATTGATTACAAACACACACAGAAATAAGATTGCTTGTAAAGTGATCAACAATACATTATTTTACATGATGGAGTCATGTAGAGCATACAATGATTCATGTTTTTTTTCTTTTATATCAGAATGAGAGAATACAGGAGAACATACATCCAGGGTGTCATTATAAAACCAGTCTTTTGGGGACGCTGTAATACCGTAAATGAGATGGTATGTAAACGATGCTTTTGATGTAATAAAACTCAGCAGGAAATCCAGCTTCAAAGACTTTTCTCCCACTAGCAGACCCATTCTGCCAGACTTCGTGTCTGCTAAACCTTGAGTTCTTTTGTGATAAGCGGCCATTTTGAGTACATCAAAGAGTTCTCACCGTACTCAAACAACAGAAGGTCTCTGTCGCATCCTGTCGTTATCTTACCAGTCGTAGATAGTAAACAATGGTTTTGGAGGTAAATGAATAGGTCACTGTTCTCTTGTAAACATGGGCAGAGTCATGTGATGGCCAGAATTTGGAGCATTAACATTTCACTCCAAGTTATTGCTACAATTTTATCAGCAGGATCACTGTGAAAATCTCCTTCAATAATGAGAGCTGGTATGAAAGTTACAAGATACAAGACTATGGAGAGAAAATAGACTAATATAGTTTGTGGGCGTAATAAAGTTTGCGTGAGTGTAATAAAATTTATCTGTGCGTAATAAAGTTTGTGTGTGTGTAAAATGTCATTTGTAACCCGTAAAAATATTTTGTGCGTAACTTTGGGTATTTGTAAGTGTGTATTTAAATACACACACAAATATTAATAAGTTACGAATACAAAATAAAAGTACACCGACACAAATATAAATTACACACACATTAAAATTTCACACACAAATTTTTTACCTTCAACCTCACAAATCTGGTAATTACACACACAAACTGGCTCCTACGCACACAAGTCTTTAAATATGCACAGACAAAACTACATTTACGCACAGATCTGATTATGGTTGCACAAATCATTTTTAGACAGTTCTCACGCTGCTAGAGAGCTCCCAGATTTGTGCCTAAATGA
>NW_013952413.1:2138366-2154660 GCF_001266775.1 Austrofundulus limnaeus | reverse complement strand
GTATGTAAACGATGCTTTTGATGCAGATGTATGTAATAAAACTCAGCAGGAAATCCAGCTTCAAAGCTTTTCTGTCACTAGCAGAACCCATTCTGCTAGACTTTGTGTCTGCTAAACCTTTTGAGTTCTGTATGATAAGCGGCCATTTTTGAGTACATCAAAGAGTTCTCACCATACTCAAACAACAGAAGGTCTCTGTCGCATCCTGTTGTTATCTTACCACTCGTAGATAATAAACAAAGGTTTTGGAGGTAAATGAATAGGTCACTGTTCTCTTGTAAACATGGGCAGAGTCATGTGATGGCCAGAGCTTGGAGCATTAACATTTCACTCCAAGTTATTGCTAAAAAAGGCAGAAAAAAACTAAAACTAGCATAAAAACAAGCTAAAGGTAGCAGACACAAGTTAAAATTAGCATCCAGATGGTGAAAGGGGTTTAAAATTTAAAATTAACAGTATATAAAACATGAAAGTACAAAAAAAAATACTTGTAAAATAGTTCAAACAGCCGAAATTTGCAGTACAGCAGCTAAAATGTAGCTTGAAATTTTTAAATTAACATACAGAAGCATACGGAGCACAAGTTTGCTGAGTGAAGCAGAAAGAAGATGAAATAGCCATCAAATTGGGGCTAATAACAGCTGAATATTAGTTAAAATTGCAGCAAATAGCTGAATATAGCAGAAATCAACTGTAAGGAGCAGAAATAGCTCAAATGGGTAGAAAAAAAGCACAAAAAGTAAAAAAAAAATGCAGAAAAATAGCAGAAAGAATAATTATAACAGATACAGTAGAAAAAACAATGAAACTACAAACAATAAAATGGTAAAAGTGTAAAAAATTTTTAAAAGTACACAAAAGTGATCATTATTGTAAAATAGATAAAACACACAAAATTTTCAGTAAAACAGATAAAATGTACCTGGAAATTCTGGAAAATAGCATAAAGAAGCATAAGGAGCACAAGCTTGCTAAACTAAGCAGAAATAAGTTGTAATAGCTACAAAAAGTGTCTTTAGCTTAAAAAAATATCTTTAGCTAATAACAGCTCAACATTAGCTAAATTGCAGATAATAGCTGAATATAGCAGGTGTCGACTGTAAGAAACAGAAATAAATCAAATCAGCAAAAAAGTATAAAATAGCAGAAAAACAAAAGAAAGAAGCAGAATTAATGCTGAAACAGCGTAAATAGTAAATAGCTAAAATAAAATAGCCAAAATTGGCAAAAAGAAGCTAAAACTAGTACAAGGACGATAAAAAGAGCAGAACCAGAACAAAAGGTGTATGGTGCTGTCAAGATTTGGAATCATTTTAAAGGATTTCAAGGATGTTGAAAACAGCTCCGTTCATTTTCAACGGGAAAAAATGTAGTTGAAAAAGTGAAATAGATAAAAAAGTATAAATAGCCGAAATACCTAAAGTCATAGCTGGAATGTCCTGAGGGAGCTGAACGTTTTAATATATGAATTGGGAAAATAGCACAAAAACATGAAGCATTTACACAATTACWCTAATCCCAAGGACAAAAGGTATTAATCAAATCACGAGGAGTATTATAAAATACACACAAGTCTTGTGAAGTGTACATAAAACAAACAGTGCTCCTAATGCTATAAATACTTACTAAAGTACATTATTCATACAGATGCAGGTGAAAAAAATAATAAAAGAGTGTCTCAGCGGTCAGGTTTGCTTCAATTTTTGATGCACATTTTTAAAATAGAGCATCGCTGAGTTTCATGGAAAAAAAAAACATTTTTCTTCCTTAAGGCAGTTTTTACTTTTGTAGGTTTTTTTTTTGGCATAAAAGCAGTTGATGGTTTGTGGCAAATCGATTTTGACAAAACAAATATGCTACCTGCCAGACTTGACTTATAATGATCGTCTTTATCAGTGCTCTCCACTCTTTCCTGATCCACCTGGAACACCAGGAGAGCCGTGTTAGAATGCTCTTCTTCATCAACAGCAGCTCAGCTTTCAACACCACAATCCCTGACATCTAGGTTAAAAAACTGGAAGACAAATGCCTCCCCACACCTGCATACAGCTGCCTAGGAACATTTTCCCAAACCGTCCACAAACTGTCAAACCTGGTCCCCACCTCTCCTCCACAGTTCTCCACAAGGATGTGTGTTGAGCCTCCAGCTGTACTCTTCACACTCGACTGCATGCTAGCTCACCTAAACCACAAACAGCACAGCCATCCTCAGAAAAGCTAAGCAGAGGCTCCACTACCTGATTGTTTTTAGGGAAAATGGGCTGAATGAACCGATGCTGTTGAACTTGTATCACTTTGTTATACAGAGTGTAGTAGTTTCCAACTTTGTGTGTGATTCAGCATCTGTACTGAAGCCAAGAGGAAGCTGAGACAATAGTGCTGACTGAGACTCATAAAATCAGCTCAGATTATCATTGGCTGCCCACCTCCTCAAAGGATCTACACACCTCTAGCACAACACCCTGAAGGACACCTCCCTCTCTAGATCACACCTGTTTGACCTGCCATGAACACTTAGACTGGTAGCAGCTTGAACCAGGGAGGCTTATAATGGCAGATTAACAGCTAACATTCAGAACTCTCAAAGTGTAAGTTTTCCTGTAACTTTAGCTTGTTTCTCCACCATTAACACAACGTAGAGAGAAAGGCGGGACTCAGGAGCAGTGTGTGCATGAGCGTGATTGACACCGGTAAGACAACCCTCCTGTCTCTGATTGGCTGTTTCTGACCGAGAACGGTGAATTTCTGCAAATGACACTAGGACCACTGGGGGGCCAGATTAAGGTTTTTTTTCCCCACAGATTTTCTGTCTCATGTCCATCTGCCAGGACATAGTGACAGTTTTAACAAATATGTAGAAAAATACATTTTTATAAAAGTTACCTACTGCAGCTTTAAAGCGGAGTCTAATTAAAAACAACCAAATCTAAAGTTTATATTAGTCCACTGACTGCACCATCTGTTGTAAGATTACCATCAGATCAACATGCCTCCACAATAAAACATCCATCCATCCATCCATCCATCCATCCATCCATCCATCCATCCATCCATCCATCCATCCATCCATCCATCCATCCATCCATCCATCCATCNCATCCATCCATCCATCCATCCATCCATCCATCCATCCATCCATCCATCCATCCATCCATCCATCCATCCATCCATCCATCCATCCTATACCCGCTTCTTCCTTTCAGGGTGAAAGGGGGTCTTTGGTCCCCATATCCAGCAGTCACTGTGCGAGGGACAAGATAAAGCTTTTAAGGTGGTGGCCCAAGGCTCTGGAACGCTCTCCCCTCTGTCCCTTACTTACGTACTTATGTACTTACTTACATACTTACTCACTTACGTACTCACTACCCTGGACAGGTCACAAGTCCATCACAAGGCCCAAAAAGTAAAACAATTTTACAAAAACCACCAAAACCCCAACTATATCCAAGTTCAGAATAAATGCTGAAAAGCATTACTACGACACTTGGGTGGTAAACTTGATTTCAGATATATTTGTTGGTTTAGACATTATTCCTGTCTTAGTATTAGTTTATTGTAAAACATAAAGGCACAATGATAGCAACGAAAAGAGAGAATCCAGTTTTAGTCACTGAGTATCAAGTCACCAAAGGTCAATTAGTTTATGTTTAGCAGCTTTACAACCCTTCAGCTCAACTAAAATATTATTTTGAGGCAACAGATTTTCTCCTTTATGCATTTCACTACACCATTTACCATTTCTACCAAAGCCTGCTCACTTATTAGATTTAATGTTTTAGCTTTTTTGACATTTCAGATGAATGCTGCTTAAAAGCCCAGAGTAACCCAATTATCCCCAAAATGTTTTATTTATCAAACCACTTTTCTCAATAATGATCTTAGTGCAGCGCATACCAGTTGTGAAAGCTTTTTCAAAAATGAACACATATTTGTTTTTGTGTAGTTGTTGGATGAAGTTTGCAATAAATAGGCGTCCACGGTTATTTCTAAGTACCAAACGCTAAATGAGCGTATTGGAGAGGAGTGGTTCCCAAAGTTGAGACTGGATCACAAAATATTAAATGTAATTAAGTAATATGTTTAAAAATATATTAGTAAAAATAATAACTTCTACATTTATAAAAACTTTGACATCCTTGAGTTTCTTGGCTCCATCTGATGAAGTCAGAAGCTTCAACAAATAAAATGGGAGAAATTGAGCTGCTTTAGATTCTTTTTTTTAGATTATTTTTATAGTCACCAGAAAACTTGCTACAGCAAGCAATAAACAAACAAAATAAAACAATAAATAAAAAATAGCTTTTTTTCAGCTCTTCTTTCACACATTAGCGCCACTTAAATCCAAAATCTATCATTTGTCGACCCTAYAAACTCCATCCAATGCACAACAGGGAGGATTTCAAGGTACTGACTTTCTTTAAAGGTCAATCTAAGCGAGTAAAATCACGAAGTTTTACAAAAACAAACCAAATCCTTCACCCTGCTACCAGACATTTCAGCCCTTCACACAGATCTTAAGACTCATTTCATTGCCTGCAGTCATGCAATGTTTTTGTTTTTAGCTTATCTATTTTCACTGATATCCATTTGACAGCTCATTCTCTCCATCCTATTATTGCTATACTCGTATTGAGGAAGCAAGAACACCCATGGCAGTTTCTTATCTTTAAAAAACCAACAAACAATAAAAGGGATGGAGTGGTAGCCAACAAGGGCAAAAASTTAAGGGAGAATAGAAATAGGTGTGAAACTACATAAGCTCCAGCAGCACACTACAAGTTCATCTGCAGCGGAGGTGGATCAACGAGGTCTTCCTTTTTAAAGATGTCATTATTCAACTTGAGCAGGGCCATGCAAGGGTTTATCAGTGGTTTCCATTATTTTTTTTCAACAACACACAAGAAGATGTTTAGGTAAATTATTGCATCTCTGCAAATACTATAGCATTTTGAACAGTTGAGCAGTTCTCCTTTAACGCTGACGAAATAAATCAAAATGTAATTTTCTGCAACAACAAAGCAAAGAGTAAAGTGCCACAGTTTTGACTTTCTAAAGAAATAAGCTCCCTTATCAAACACAAGAACATATGGGAGTGAAGTCTTAGCTGACAGCAGATGGAAAAGATGAAGGTCATTTTAAAAAAAGAGACCACATTTAGAGTCAGCAATACTTGAATGAGCTCATTGATTTGATGAAGACTCAAATTTTATAAAGGAAAGCAATACCCAGTGACAAAAATCTCCTTTAACACTGCTTGCCAGGTATGTGCATGAGAGCGAAGATTATCATTACTAAGGCACCGTCTCTCACCATGGCTTTCATTTATGTCAAAACAGAGAAAATCACAATGACGGTACGGCGAACATCGGATTGTCACTTTGCACAGAGGCTGTCAGTCCACGGAGGTGAACGGGGCAGCAGGAGAGTAAACCAAAAATAGCAACGTAATACAGTTCGACACATGGCGGAGTGGATGAGCAGTACAGGAAATGTTCTGTGAAAGGTGGCTGTCAGTCACGAACCGTTTGCTTCCTGTTCCTGGAACTAACTTTCATTCCCAGCGTTCTGACCTGAGCTTACACTCATGAATAGAAGAGAAAAGTTAGGTTTATTGTCATTGTAAAAATCTGTGCAACGAAAATGAACATAGACACATAAGACATCAGGAATAAACATATAGTAAAAATACAATGACAAAACCAATAATAAAGTGGTTATTACATTCAGGCTGGTGTTCAGAGTCTGGATGGCCCACGGGAAGAAACTGTTTTTGAGTCTGTTGGTGTGGATCTTATTGCTTCTGTACCAGCAGACTGAGCAGGGGGTGACCAGGATGGAGGTGGTCTTTGTTGTTATCTTTTTCAAAGAGGTTCTTCAAGGGTAAAATAAATCTGAGCTGTAAGGCTCCAACGATTCCCAATAATTATAACAAATTTAAGAAATTTGCATTCATGTCTAACGAGCTCCACAAAGTAAGGCGGCATGCATTTGCAAAGGTTTTGGTAAATTTATATTATAATTTTTTTAAAGTTCATTTTAAACGGAGAGGTGGGACTTTAGAGTTAGTACTGGAAGCAGCCACTAGAGGGCGTTTGTCCTGTAAGGCTTCAACATCCCGGTTAAAAAAAATTATATTAATGTGCTGTCCATTTAGATTTTTTTTAAACGGTCACGTTTCTGCTAAGTTCTGGAAATCAAAATAAGGAAAACCCTGGCTCAAAGCCAAAAGTAGAGGGGAGGAGACCTGAGGGGCCACAGACGTTGACCTCCAAAACCATTTTTTTTCTTGGAAAGATTCCCAAACCAACAACAACCTTGAACAAAATCAAAAAGGACGTTCCGCCTGCTGAGTTTCAGAAGATAAACAAAAGTTTTACTTCTGTATTTTTTATATTTATATGTGTCCCAGTGATGGACGGGCGACCTGTCCAGGCTGTACCCCGCCCCTTGCATTGTGACTGCTGGWTATGGACATTRTGACCCCTGTGACCCTTAAAGGAAGAGGTAAGTTAAGATAATGGATGTTAGTGAACAAGCTCCTGTTGTCCAGCGCTTGGATTGTTCAGTTCTTGACAAAAAGCTCATGTTAGCTTCTGCCAGAATGAAAAAGTCAGCACCTCAAATCTTTACACYGAAAGGTTCCTGTTTCAAATGAAGAATAATGTGTTGACTTTTCTTAAACCGACACATGTCATTACTAACTGTCACATCCATTTATATTAACCAGAATTAATGAATTCTCGGAATGTGAGTCAGACAATTCGTAAAAGGAGAAATAGCTCAAAAGAAGCAAAAGAGACTGATTTTGCTGAATTTTAATTTTTGATTTTGCTACAGTATTGTCTGGTTCTTGAGTGATTTTGGAACAGTTCTGCTTTTCAGAAAAAAAAGTTTGTAATAACATCAAAAATCATGGGTGATTGTGCAGCTGCATAATTGTGCAGCTGCATCTCTTGAAAGAAAGTTTTCATGAACTTTAGATAAGCTGGACTAATGATCTGGATTAYGTTCAAGCACTCGTGGAAGTCTTTGTAAAAGTTTTGTCACTTTCTCTTTTCATTATATGAATCCTGCTTACGCCTGCTTCAGGCGCAACATGGAAAACGACTGCAGCATCATGCTATCTCTGTAAGTGACATTCACCACAGTTCCTGCTGGTTTGACCTTCTCTGCTGCTTTGACGGATTTCTCGGTGCCAAACTCAGAATTTGTGGCACAAATACTGTCAACAGCACGGATTCTTTCCTGCTGGGGTTTGTTTTTAATGCCCCTATTCCTCTTTTACGAAAGTGCATCTGCATTACTTTCCCCCGGGATTTCTGTCACAACTTGTGGCTTCTGCATGACCTCCCAGACCCCTTCATTCATCCAAAAAAATAAAAAATAAATGAAAATCAAAAAAAGGGCCCCAAGGTCATTTAAGGGCTGCGGAAGAGAAAAATTAGAGTTGACAGGTACGTGGATTTTTCCTCTTATAATATATTCAAGAAAGTGAGTCACAGCTTCTGTTTGTTTCAGCCTAACTTGAGAAGTTGTACATTGTAAGCTAAAAGTGCTTCTCATTTATGTGCAGGAACATGTGAGTCACAGTTTCATCATCCTAACTGACAACACTGATTTATCTCCCTGCTTGATAACACTTCAGAGACGGCTGCCTCTCAACAACATATAGCTTTCTTTACTTCATATTTAACAAGCCTTGCAAAGAGGGTGTGAGGTTCGGCAGGCAGAATGACCCAGGGCGCAGGCAAAAAAAAAAAAAAAATCCAAAGTGCAAAATAATATTGATTTAACTAAAGAAGGCTGGCAGGGCAGCTCAAAAATACTCCCAAGAAATAATCTCTGGGGAAAACAAGAACATGAGAAATCACATACGAACACCACACAGGCTGAGGGAAGCAGCACAAACAACTGAAGACAGGACACAGAATATAAAGGTAAACTAATTAGGGACAATGGGAAACACCTGGAGGAGACACAAGAGGAAACAGGTGAGCGTGGGCGGGGCTGGAGGCAAGACAGCAGGGAAGTRATAAACGGGGGAACAGAGAAACACTAGAAAATGAAAGTAAAAAACACACAGAAAGTGACACCTTTCAACTTGTCGGGGACCAATTTTTAAAAATGTGCTGGTTAAATATGTTGACATGAAAGCTGCACAATCAGCAGCTTTTTAATAAGATAACTTGTTGCCTCTGCTGCTACTTACTTCCTCTCAGATTGACCACTGTAACGCACTTCTTTCTTCAGTAAGTGTCTCTGCTCGGATTTGTTTGCAGGCCGTTCAAAATGCTGCAGCTTGACTGCTTACTGAGTCAAACAGACGCTGTCTGTGAGACTTTTGGCTGAGGCTTGTTCTGTTTTGCATCATCGGCAGTTAGTAGAGCAAACACGAGGACGCCTTTATCGACACTGACTGCTGCTGACACACAACCAGCAGGACATTGAGTCTCCTCATTGAGGATGGCTAAGGAGAGGATGTCAGGCCGACTACTTCAGTTCTGTTGAGCGCAGCACAAGTCAACAGTTCTGCAATATTTTAGATGTCTGGTCTATTTTTATTCTGTCTGAAAAATGACCTGCTTAATAACAGAAAACCAGGGACTCACTTCAGAAAGAGTATTGGCCATGTTAAATGTCAAGAAAAAAAATGATACAAAATGACCTGACTTCAACTGTTAGTGACAAACCTTGAAAGTAACATTATGCACAATCTCATGCAACGTTTCTGCAGTGATTTCACGACATATAGAGTTTAATAAAAAATGTGTTCGGTGGTTCATAAGATTATTTACTAATGCTACAAACAAACACACATACACCTCACACAGACACACACAACCACACAGGAATATGGTCAAAAGCATCATTTCCATTTTGCCTTTGGAGCATATGTGACAAACTCAAGGCCCACGGGCCAAACGTGGACCACGGGTGACTCTCGTTTGGGCCAAAACAAGTTTTGTTTAACTTAATATGAAAATTCTTTTTAAATCAATGGTAAACTTCAACAAAATAAATAAATTTAAAAGGTGAAAGATAATACTTGTCCTGCCCCTGAGCTGTTGGCTTTAGTTGGATRGCACAGTAATAATGTCTCTAAATAAGCTGCTTTGAAGCCAGATTTGGCCATAAACTACATCTCCCATAATGCATGGTGATCATCCATGGGAATTTCTTGTAGGAAAGTGGAAGAGTTCAGAATATAAGATGGCAGCTACTCACTATAACTTGTCAGTGAGTAAAACTCTCTGGCTTTTACTTTTTGTATTATTTATTTCACATTTAGTCGGTCGTACACGTAGTACTTTTCAGCGTTAAAATGCTGTTTCTATGCATGAAATACCACGTAGAGCTAGTTATTGTTTGTTGGCAGAGCTGAGCCGTAGCATTGAGGCAAGGAACGTGATGTTTCGTGTTTAGTTAAAGTTAAACATGAAACGTCAAAGTTAATTACGACCAGTTCTGTATAAAGTACCACAAAGGGATACTTGAGTAAAAGTACAAGTATCTTACCAAAAAATACTTTGATAAAAGTAAAGTCTTCTTTAGGAATATTACTTGAGTAAAAGTCTTTGTACTTAAGTATTAAAAGTAAAAATATTGATTTAAAATGGGCAGTTATATTTTCTGTAATGACATTTATTAGGAGGTGACCTCCCCAGAAAAATGCAGAAATGACTGTGTGGTATTAAAATAATTAAGTTACGTTAAATTTAGGATGCACTAATCTAGCTGTTTCAGTTTATATACATATATCAATATATGTATATGTCAAATACAATAATATGAAATAATGAAGCATGAAATACAAATACTTCTTAAGTACAGTACTTTTATTTCAATGATTATGTCCTGCTGGAGTGTGACATGATTTGTTTGTGTACAAACTAATACAATATCATAATTTTATTTATTTATACTTCTCATTCAACCACAATTAAATTCACTCATCTAGGAGGGATAATTTATATGAATAGTATTTATTTTTACAATAATAAGCTGGAATGAAAACAAGCATAAATGAAATAAAAGGAACGATTTCTACTTCTTGCCTTTTTTAAAATGTAAGGAGTAGAAAGTACAGATAATTGTGTGAAAATGTAAGAAGTAGAAGTAAAAAGTAGGCTGAAAAATAATTACTCAAGTAAAGTACAGATACCCAAAAATTCTACTTAAGTACAGTAAAGAAGTATTTGTACTTAGCTACTTTACAACTCTGATTACAAGTGGCCCTTTGAGGGCCACCATCACACTCACGTGACCCTTGGTGAAAAAGAGTTTGACACCCATGCTTTAGATCTACTCCATAATGCACATGAATGTACCGCAGAGCTATAACTGTCTCATCATTTTTTTTTTATCTTGATAAAAATAGACAAAACAAACACATTTTGAGAGAAAAAAAACACATTATCCTTGTTTGGTTGAGCAGATGTAATTAAAATAAAAAAAGACAATGTGTTAAAATGCTAATAACTGTGGTTTGAGTAATAGCAAATGGATTTGCTTGATAAAAGAACAATAGTTACTAACAAGTGAAAGCCTCCAGCTGATAGTCTTTGTTTGTTGTTGGATTCCTGCCTGTGGTTTACATTTGGGAAACGGGCTCAGCAGATGAAAACCTGCAAGCTGGCAAAATATAGCAAAACGTAATGCGAGCAGACAAAAGCCTGCTAAAGCAGATTTATAACCTTACTCTCATTTTTTTTATTCATAGTGCCATCTATGCTATTTTCCCGCTGTGATGCTTAATACAGGTGATGTGAAAGGACCGTGATGCTGAAACAGAGAAAGTGTGAGATCTGTCTGGCCTGACTGGAGATTTAAACTGATAGGAAATAAAAAAACACCAGGTAAAAGTGCTGAACGAGAATCTAATATTATGCAAACCTGAAATGTACCAATATAATCTGTCAGGCACGCCACTGAGTTTAAAAAAAATTGCAAAGTAATAAGAACTTTAACTCAAAGGCATCCACTGAGCACACTTCTGGCATCAGACCATCATTCTTCCTGCGGAATGACTAAATGAAAGCTGGGTCAAAGACGGAAGTCAGGAGGAAGAAAAAGTCATTTAGAATCATCTGACAGCTGCWTTGCGGGCTGCCATGATGGATGATTGTCTTCTAAAGATAAAGTCCAGAAATCAGTCATGCATGGAGATGATGTCATGAACATGGGCTCTACAGCAAGAAAAAAAAAAAAGAAAAGAAAAGGGGGCGGGGTAATATGTTAAAATACTATTTTAAAGTGTCAACTCATTTAGGATTCTGTAAAAAATCTTACTTAATAAATTTTCTCTAAGTTGCATGCAATATACGTTTAAGACATGCAGTTACAGAGGCAGTTGTATGTGAGGTTACATAATGAGATATTTCTGGCCACAGTTGAGCTCTGTGTTTATTCATTGCTTAATAATTTAACTCGGTTCCTGCACACGGAAGCTCAGATTCGAGCACTTCTTTGTGGATTATCTCTAAAAATATTGCACGATTAAAAAAAAAACACTTGCGATTTACCAAAATTAAGACAAACCAGTTTATATGAAGTATAAACTGAAAAATATGAAAATAAATATAAAAAAGCTCATGCAATTTGATTCCACCACCGTAGTGCTATTTACACGTTTAACTTTCTCAATTTCTGAAGTTCTTGTCACTGTTCTGCCCTCCTGCTGGTTTCTGACCCATTTTTATGGTGACTTTGCCTTCAACCAGTTTTGTGCTTTGGCAAATGAGTTTAGGTCACATTAAATTTAGCAAAAGCTACAGGCTTTCAGCCGACTTTTMCCTCCCAGGTACGTCATTGGAAGAAATGAGCAAAATTTAAACTTCGACTAACAGCACTGCTATCATGATTTGTTTTTTCTTCTTTTATAAAGGGGTCAGCAGGTGCAGGGGTGCTGATTCTGCACAACCATAGCAAGAGAGAGTATAGTTACCCACTAGGCGGTTTTGTAAAGGTATCTCAAGCTGAGATATATGCAATCCATCAGTGTGCGGCATCTCTAAAAGAACTTCAGTGTATGYAGAAGGAAATATTCATCCTGACAGATAGCCAAGCTGCTATTAAAGCTCTCCAAGGGCCGCAGTTCACGCCACTACTGACTTGGGAGTGTGCCGAAGCAGTCAACCAACTGGGGAGAGATAATAGTGTTACTGTTAAATGGGTACCAGGACATACTGGCATTTATGGTAACGAGAGAGCTGACTWCCTTGCAAGAGCTGGCAGTCAGGCCCACTTTAAAGGACCAGAGCCTGTTATGGGCGTTTCAACAACAATCTGCAGGACTGCCCTACAGGCATGGATCAGACGTCAACACTCAATCCCATGGAGGGAGCTGACGGATTGTAGACAGGCACGGGAACTGATAAACAGCCCAAATCATGGATTTGGAAAATCCCTTCTTGCCTTGATAAGGAACACTTTAAGTACACTGGTTGGAGTCCTAACTGGGCACAATCTGCTCAACCGCCATAAAATGGTGATGGGACTCCAAGACAATGGTCTGTGTGATGCCTGCGGCATTGAATCAGAGACCTCTTTGCACTACTTAGGCCAATGCTTGGCTCTGAGTAGTCTAAGGGAAAGAATTCTTGGAGACCCCTTTATGGATCCTGAGAAACTTAGAACACTGGGGGTTTCTAACCTGGTGCCCTTCATCTGAGGGACAAAAAGGTTTGATTAAAGCCCRGTATCTTTTGGGGAGAGCAATGGGCCCACTTACGAGGACCCCGCTCACCTGGGTTGTACCCATCCCCAATTACCATTACCATTCTTATTTTTCAATATTTAGTTTTCCCTTTAGACTTTATGTTCATATTTATTGTGTTTTTGTTGTGCCTAATTCTTCCTCCATATTTTCCTGCATTTTTGTAGTTTATAGGTTTTTTTTGTTTGTTGCCATGCCAGCTTTTRTTTTTGTTACAATGAAGTTTAATAGTTATTTTTTTTGTTGCTCTTTGTATTGGTCTGCATCCTCAGGTCATATCGCCTGTAATTGTTACAACTACAGTACTTTTTAAAAATATGCTGTATTGTTTAGACAAATGGCAGTGTTTCACTGGGCTGCAGCTGCTGGCAAGTATTTGGCAAACAGCGGAGAGTCTCCAGACGGTCTCCAGACATTCAAGAGGGTTCTCAGTAATCTTGCTTGAGTCACAGAGACCCACACCTGTCTCAACAAAGCCGGCCACAGTAAATCAGATGATGACAACATTTTGTGCATGGCTAAGAATAGAGTTTTGTAAGCTGTGCAAGCTAAAGTAAGCTGTGGATTTACAAATTAGCTGCCAAAACCCAGCAGAACAGCATGTTTGTCTTTCATTCAATGAGTAGAATCTTGACACCAGTGTTATTATAGTTAACTAAAACTAATGAAATGTCCAAAACTGAAATATAAAACTTATTTTAGTTAACTAAAATAAATAAAATCTYTTTTTTTTCTTCAAATCGAGCAGTTTCACATTAGCATTCGATCACCTTACGGCACCTTATGGTCCGGAAGTTTCTGCTGCTCAGGGCTAGCTAAATGACAACAACAAAAGTTGGGAGAAAGCGTCAAAGTCCGATTTGGGATTTCTTTGAATATAACTGTGAGAAAAATAAAAGAAAGTGTCTTGTAGTGGAAACAGGTGATAAAATAGGTGGAATACTTCTCAAGGGAAAAAAAAAAACACAAATCAAGCTCACAAGATGGATAAACTGTGAGCATGTTGACAAGCTAGCTTCTCTCAGTGGCTCAAACAAGCAACAGGTAGCACCGGGATGGAGACGACTATCACCTTCTTAAAACAATCCCCCCAAGTTTGTTGACAAAATTGAGTTACGTAATTATTGAAGTTGTCGCTATAATGGACTGATTTCACAGTTGACCAAAAAGCTGCTGATTAGTGAACTCACAGGAACATCTCAAGCTGGAGGATGCACTGGCAGATATGTTTATTCAAACTATAAGAAAAAACTGTTGCTAGAACTAATGGAAACTAAATTAAAACTAAGCACTAAAAATCAGCAATAGCTAATAAAAACTAGCAAATCCACTCTAAAAACTCATTAAAACTAACTAAATTAAAAGAAAAAAGTCAAGAAATAAAACTAAACTATAATAAAAATCCAAAACTGTTATAACCTTGCTTTGCACCCTGTTCAAAACAGATATCCAATTCCGAAAATCAAACAATTTCTCTAAAACTACTTACTAAGCTCGTATCAGTAGCAAATAAACAGTATTAYGCAGTGCATCAATAACTAACAGGAAATCCAGTTTTCCCATGTGTAATTTAGGTGGGACACCTGCTAGAGTTAAAAAACTATAACAGAGGAGACCTGAGAACAGATGCATAATCATGATTTAATTCTCACACACTGCAGTAAAGTATGATATSCACTTTTTAATAAATGTGTCACTCGTAAAAGTGGGGGAAAAGCAGACAGACTGTTGCATCACTGAGGTTCTCCACACACAACAGTAATTACTTACAGCTATACACTGCACTATTTTTAGGCTGGTAAGGTGTTCCAGCTGCTAATAAACCATTAATACGGCGAGGCGGCACTCAACAGTGGTCTCTAAATGCCAGTGCATTTTCACTTAAATAAGTATTTGTAAAAGCCTCCTCCGCAGACAGAAAGTCAAGGTATACTGTGCTCTAATGTTAAATTATGAAAGGTTTTGATTGTTAGCAATAAAATATGCAGGCCCCAAAGCTCACTGAGATTCAGACGATTAATTTTAAAATGTGTTTTTCTTGGCTGTTTCACCTCTGCTAAACATGAGAAACAACAGTTTTATATTTGTATTCTTYGGTGATAGCGCTGCTCTTTGCTTGAGGGGGTTTGTTGCTCCATTTTTAGCTTTTACAACTGTCGGATGGAGTTCTGATGGATTTAAGTCAGATCACGTTTTTGACCAGGTCACATCATTCATTTTATTTGATTGTTTTTTTATTTTTTGTCTTTAGAAACCCTTGTAGGATTTTGCCCAGCTAACCCACTCGTTGCTAACATTTGTGGGTAAGCTTTCTGGAAACAGGAAGCGACGGCGTCTGCATTTCGAAATAATCCATCATTTCTTGCTTTGTGTACCATCTGTCCTACAACTTGTTTAATCAAGCAACCTCATTTATCACTGCGTTATTTCAGATCTGTGGAAACCCTGCACTCATGTTCCAAAAATAGTGGGTCTCATCTGACCAAAGAATGCTGCCAGTGCTCATCAGGCTTATTGCAACATCCCCAAGGAATGTTTAATTTAGATTTTTATTTTTTTTCTAAAAGAAAATCGATCCAGGATTATATCCTCGCACAGATGTTTTAATATRCAGCWTTTTTCTGTCTGTTTAAGCTGTTGCTCAAACTCTAAATTCTATTATCTGTAGATAGCTCTTCCAACACTTTGCTGTTCATCACATTATTTTGGCRGGTCAGTCAGTGCAAATTTGATTGGTGGTGCTGTTTATTTTCTGTTTGGCATGACTCCTTCCATAGCTGTATTTTCAACTGATTTTGAGTCACTCATTGATCTTCTCATAGGATTTTCATCTGTTTGAACTCGCACAGTATTAGTAGACACCAGAAACTACTTTCTATCCACAACTATGATGAGGGGTTGCAGACTGCGTGTCCGAGAGAGTTTAAGGACTGAATGTACAAAAGATGCAGACAGAAAAAAAAAAACACGTCTTCAATATATCATCTATATAAATGAAGCAGGTRCAGGAAGAACCTGCACACATTACACCAGGCATGCAAAGAATATCTGAAGACAGGTCAAGTGCAAATGAAAATAATGAGTGAGAAAATCAATATGAAATACAACAGCCTGTTCAACAGAGCTTGGATTTCTTTATTAAACTGTTGGAAGTTGACAAAAGCTCAGTTTTTGATACTTTAGAAAGGATTTATATTAAATGTAATAAATAGGCAACATGTAATTAATTAAATGTAAACAGGTAACTGATACTAATGACTTACTTTTTAAAAAAATATTAAAACAGATAATAAGGCAAGGTTGTAGGAAGTAGGGGTGAGGGTGTGGTACAGCACACTTCGATTGTTCCCAGAAGATAAACAAGTCTAAATACATAAAATTTTAAATTTGACCTAAATCAATAAAATAGATTTATGATGTGTTGCGTGCATTCACAGGCCACTTTATTAGGTAGACCTATCCAACTACTCATTAACAAAAATGTAGCCAATCACATGGCAGCAACTCAATGCATTTATCCATCCATCCATCCATCCATCTATCCATCCATCCATCCATCCATCCATCCATCCATCCATC
>NW_013952413.1:2125287-2138338 GCF_001266775.1 Austrofundulus limnaeus | reverse complement strand
CAGTCACAGTGCGAGGGGCGGGGTACACCCTGGACAGGTCGCAAGTCCATCACATGGCCTCAATGCATTTAGGCATGTAGATATGGCCAAGATGATCTGCTGCAGTTCAAACTGAGCATCAGAATGGGGAAGAAATGTGATTTAAGTGACTTTGAACGAGGCATAGTTGTTGGTGCCAGAAGAACTGGTCTGAGCATTTCACAAACTGCTGATCTACTGGGATTTTCACCCACAACCATATCTAGAGTTTACAGAGAATGGTCCAAAAAAGAGAAAACATCCAGTGAGCAGAAGTTCTGTGGGTGCAAATGCCTTGCTGATCCCAGAGGTCAGAGGAGAATGGCCAGACTGATTGGTACAAGCTGATAGAAAAGCAACAGTAACTCAAATAACCACTCATTACCACTGAAGTATGCAGAAGAGCATCTCTGAACACACAACATGTCAAACCTTGAGGCAGATGGGCTACAGCAGCAGAAGACCACACTGGGTGCCACTCCTGTCAGCTAAGAACAGGAAACTGAGGCTACAGTTCACACAGCTCACCAAAACTGGACAATAGAAGATTRGAAAAACGTTGCCTGGTCTGATGAGTCTTGATTCTGCTGCGACATTCGGATGGTAGGGTCAGAATTCGGTGTCAACAGCATGAAAGCATGGATCCATCCTGCCTTGTATCAACGGTTCAGGCTGGTGGTGCAATGGGGTGGGGGATATTTTCCTGGCACACTTTGGACCCATTAGTACCAACTGAGCATTGTGTCAACGCCACAGCCTACCTGACTATTGTTGGTGACCATGTCCATGACTTTATGACCACAGTGTACCATCTTCTGATGGCTACTTCCAGCAGGATGACACTGCATGTCATAAAGTGAATCATCTCAGACTAGTTTCTTGAACATAATGAGCTCACTATACTGGAATGCCCTCCACAGTCACCAGATCTCAATCCAATAGAGCACCTTTGGGATGTGGTGGAACAGGAGATTCACATCATGGATGTGCAGCTGACAAATCTGCAGCAACTGTGTGATGCTATCATGTCAATATGGACCATATTCTCTAAGAGAATGTTTCCAGTACCTTGTTGAATCTATGCCACAAAGGATTAAGGTAGTTCTGAAGGCAGGGGTTCCAATCCGGTACTAGCAAGGTGTACCTAATAAAGTGGCCAGTGGATGTATAKTGAGACAAGACCACATGAACTGCAAGGGAACATTTTACTTCATATTCTGGWTGCAAAGTTTACAAATTCACAGAGTCTCACAACACTCCTAAACAGTAGCATGTCCAATTTCGCATAATACAGTTCACAACACAAAGTATATCAGAGGAGTCAATCAAGCTACACTGCAGAGCAAGYAGTCTGTGTGTGTCTGTGTGTGCGTCAACAAGAGGTCATCAGTTTTGCTCCAARCTGAACGAGTCACTCACCACAGTTCTCCTCATCTGCTTGATTCCCACAGTCGTCTATGCCGTTACAGTGCAGCAGCTGCGGGAGGCAAACGGTCAAGTTGCCACAGGGGAAATATCCAAGCGGGCACGTCGTCTTTTCCTCTGTCGTATTCAGTGCTAAAAACACAGCAGAAAACCCAGGAACACGATTAAAGGAAAAGGTCTTTCACTGTTTCAAGACACTGTTTTTAATCAGACACACCAAGAGTCCTCAGAAATGACTCTGGTGTCGTGTGTTTCAGGAAGGAAACCTGGAACTGCTTTTTCTCAAGTTTTGTTGGTGAAGTTCTTTTCAGACAACTTTGTTCTGTTCTGAACAGTGCAACAAATGTTAAAAAAAAATTCAGGTTTTTTAAATACGACCCATCACATTTGTACAATTTCATAATAAAAAGACGTTCATCATTCTCTTCTATAATGCCTGATCTGAACTGTGTTTTAAAATGCCAGTTTTATAGCATAACTTATATTCATGCTGCATTCTTGGACATAAACATTACTTCTTGTTCACTGCCATCCATATAATCCCCATTGATTAAACAAAACAAAACAAACAAAAAAATCACAATTATTACGTTGACAAGTTCAGACCACTTTTCTGTATTTTTTCAAATTTTCCTTGATCTTCAGCATGTGTTCAGATTCTGCAGACACCTGTTATTCACTTATTAATCCAAATCAGATGAAACATGTAAAACCTTCATGACAGTTATGTTAGCACCACTGGTCTATTATCATTTGTTTTGACGAGTTGGTTATTATTGCCAATTGTTTTCAGCAAACACTAAAAATGGCAGTTGAAATATGTTGAAAGCTGAACATTATTGGCATTTTGATGCAGCATGTGTTTAAGCCTAAACTTTGGGTGACCCGGTTGAATCGATTCTGTTTGCAGTTTCTTTTGTGATTTCAAATTAACAACCAAAAAGAAAAGTGGGGCTGACGCAAAGTGGCCGAAGATGGGATAGTGTTGACTATTTCAACATTCCCCATTTGYATTTTGTGTAACTCTTCATAAGACTGTTTCTCTTTTCATCTAGATAAACTTAATACTAGCGATGAAGGCATAAAACTGAGTCTTATAAGTTAAGAAGGAACTGAATAATTATTTAGTTGCAAATTATAAATTCAGATTAGATGTTTCAGTTTAAAATATAAAAAATACTTAATGTGACTCATCTTGGTGAAATGGAACCTGCAAGGGAAGGGGATTTTTATTCCTTTTGCGTGCCCATGCTATACTTTTGCGCTACCTCGCAAACATTTGCATTCCCTCGCAATTTTGTTCTGTGTTCCCGCGCAAAAATGTGTTTTCTCTGAACTGGATTAAATCAGACTTTTATTTTGAAATATCCGGTTCCCAAAACAAARCAAGTTCGGGAAACTGACGGTTATATTTTGTGGCTGCACAGAGTTAAAATATCTGCATATTAAACAATCCAAAACTGAATTAGCACGTGAATTTGTTMATMAACTGGCAGCACAACMGTGATAAACAGCTTTTGAGAGAGAACGCAAAAYGTTTTGCGAGGTAAAATAATAGTATTGCACAGGRACACAAAGTAAATAATCCCCCTTTTCCGCTCGTGGCATCCATACAGTAAATTATTTAGCCTACAGATAAAATATGTAATGATATCTGAATAAAATATTTGTTCTGAGTCAATACAAAAATCATCCTCTTGTCAAACTTGTCATRCTTTAAAAGGCTGTTGGACCTGCTTTGTATCTGATAGCTGCCTCTGATTCCCCAGTGTTTCACAGTACACTGAAGACAAAGACTGCTAAAAAGTGAGCAGCTGAAAGRCTAATCCATCTTAATCAAATATACCTTTCACAAGCTGGGAACTAGTGTCCTTGGGCGTCCTACTCTTTTTCATACATATTCGACATGCTGATCTTGTCAAAAAGCTGTCATTTTTAAACATCTCATTTTTTTGTAAAGCTAAATGTTTTCTGCAGCAATATCAGCGTGTGACTTTCATCCTGTAAAACCAGAGAACTAAGATTTTAAAACACCAACAAACTCTGGAGTTGACTGAATTCTCACAAGTATTGCGAATACCATGCATGTTCCTGTTTACAACCTATTCCTCCAAATAAAATAAAAAATAGCAATACAATCAAAAATGTATTACAAGTTAGGATGTGTTTGTTAAATGCAAAAAGCAAAAGCATGTAAAAATGACTTTATTTGCACTTACAGTAGAGATGCTTTTAAAATGAAACTACAATGCTTTGGTTTGAATTCTTTATCCGAACTTTACCAGCTCCTCTTCCACAAATTTTCTGCTGCGTGTCTCAAAGCAGCTGGTTTTGTTACTGTTCCCTTTAAGACGCTTCAAGCCCCGCCCCCTCCGGCTTCCAGACCAGTCYACTCCGGTTTAGGAGAGGGGTTACGTTTTCTAGCTTACAGAAATGTTTTATTTACAATTTAATTAAAAGATGTCAACAACACAAGACTTGTCCATCCAGCCTTACATGTTGGAGTCTGACTCAGAACCAGAGTCTGACCCAGAACCAGAGTCTGACCCAGAACCAGAGGGGAATTAAGACAAGGAAATTGTAGTCGGTAAGTCCAAACCTTATTTGGTAGTTCCGTCGCAGATAATTAGACGTAATAGTTCAGAAAACGTCAATCTGACCCAAACAGTATATAAAGATATTTTTTTTCAGCACCAGGAGAGTAGACTCAAAGTCCACAACAAAATGTATTTAACAGCTACAAAGTGGATTTTGCAGGATATGTCCCCTTTAATGCAGAAAACAGCTCAGAAAAAAAGTTTTGTCAATGATGAAAGAATCATGRCACCTTCAACTTTGTTTAAAATCTTCAATGAATTTGTAATATTTACATATAGAAAGTACCAAAGGTTATGAAATAAGACTTAATTCATGAACAACAAATTCGATATTCTTCAACTCCAGTGGCGGATGTTGGTCTTTCAAGAAGGGGAAGCTCAATTTCAGMCTACATCATAAAATGTGTCGGTTTATTTATATGTAAATTCTACCCTCCGTTCCTTTTCAAGAAAATGATCTGTGACCCTGTCACAGATCATTTTACAGCACTTCCAGTCAGCAGAAAGGAGCTGTTACTTTTGCCCACCTTTTGCACCAAATTAATCTGAGGAGTTGATCAGCCCTGCTGTTTAACTCTAAGTTTTTCTTTGTAAGGAAGACTATCAAATGGTTTCGCCAAAATCCAGTCCACAACATTCAAACTCTCTGCAATTATGTGCAGCTTTTTACCTAGCAAGCTCTCTAGCTGGGACTGGCGCGAGGCTAGTGTGAAGTGTGTCTGTCTGTGATGTGCTTTGTGACGGTGGTGGGGTTCAGCAGCACCTGCTGGACAGAAACTGCGAAAGAAGTCAGTCTCCAAACACAAGCAGCTACAAAACAACCACCAGAAATAGAAGCTCGATTTGTCGCCAGTCGTTTTTAGCAAAGAAAAATGCTGCTAAAAGGATTAATAACGTCTCCGGTTCAACTCAGAACAGAATGAAACTAAAAAATGATCCCACGGATCGCTGATWCGCTTATTTTGCTGTCAATCAAAAAAGGGATTCAGCCTCAGACAGATCATCCAGTCATCATGCAGAAACTGAGCGTCCGGGCCAGCCGAGGCCAGCCCACTGCCCCATAGACCCCCAGACACGCTGAGCGTCCGATGGGCGGGACAAAGCCAGTATTTATCCAATGACCTGTCTCGTTTCGCTGCACTTTTTGCTTTGCTATTGAACTCTGTGGACTGAGGGGTTCTCAAGCCATTTGGGTCTGGGGACCCCTTACAAGGGCGAAAAAAAATTCCAGGGACCCCCTCATAAACCCCCTACTGTTTAAAAGATAATTTATTGTAATTTCAACCCGTAAATATCATGGGAATATATATTTTTATTAAGTTTTATTATGTTTGTTTTATTAGTTCATTGTTTTCCATGTATTTTTAAAAATAAAAACCAAATTAACAATTTAGTGAAATTTTCTGAGGACCCCCAAGATACCACTCGTGGACCCCTGGAGGTCCTGGGACCCCAGTTTGAGAACCTCGGAACACTGTGAAGCTGCGGGAATGAGTGAGAGGAAAGCTGCGTTGTTACCAGTGAGAGGAAGCTGATTCTGAACAAAAGTTGAGCGCGTTGTAATGCATATTTTGTCAATGATAATTACACACAGCAGCATTTGATCACTTATTTTTTTWAATTATCGCCACATTCAACTCTGACCTCAAATGACTAAAATGAAAGACATTAATGCACAACAAAACCACCAGAAATGGACAGAACGAGCTGTAACAGATTCCATCCAGCTCCGTGGCCAGTTGTAGCAGGAGGTTACTCATTATGGTTCCATATGGCCAGCAGCTCAGCAGAACCACCTCGAGAGGGTTTAACCAGCGTCCCAGGAGTCAGCAGATGGAAATCAAAGTGCTGTTGAGGTGTTGCATAATTAACACCCAGCAGGATCAGTAAAGCCTTCGTGCAGAACAGATCACAAGCCGAAGGAAGAAAAAATAAAACAGCAGAGACACAATGATCTAAATGGACTGAAGTGCTGCCTTCGCGCCATCAATACCCCCTCTGTCAGAAATACAACGAGAAGTGCAAAGAGCTGAAATAGATTAGTGATGTTGCCGACTTTCTTTTCAGTCTTTAAGGCACGAAAAAACAAACATATATAAACCACCAGTGTTGGTTATATAACAAGCTGGCAGCTTTTCTATTCATATCTGCTGTGCGTTTGAACAATGCCTTCTCTTAAAAGAAAAAAAAACAAATCAAGCTAGGAATACAGAACCTTTTGTGGAGCCACATTAAGTGAAGGACACATAGAAGAATACAACCACAAATCCTCTCCGACCTCCTCTGAATGTGACCTGAGCAATTGTGTCTGAACGTGTCCCCAATCTGTCCCAAATACATTTACACCTGCACTTGCCTGTTCACTTGTAATCAGATCAAGCAGGACGCCTGTCAGCACCCGGCGTAAACAGCCTCCTCAGCGAGCAGGGCGCTATGGGAGTCGAGAATCCAAAATTCCCTCAAAAGCCTAAACATAATGATAAACAGCTTTATTTAGAGTCAAACTGTTGCTGCTTTTGACTTCAAAGAACTGGTTTAAATGCACTACGGCAGAAATTTGATTTGAACCCACAATGCAATATGAAGCAAAGAGTAATTCAGTACAAATAGGACGATTCATGACCGCTGCCAAAAGGAGTTTTTATTTCTTTTTGCAAGCACTTACCCAGCAAATTTCTCCCTTTTCATTTTCTATACACACATCACCAGACAGAGGAGAAACTAAAGGTCCATTCGTTCATATTTTACCTGCCACTGACTGTTACTGTGAGTGTTTGCAGACAATAAACAGATGAATAAGAAGATATTTAGCAACACCTCGCCTAAAAGACCTTCTGGAAATACAAAAAATGTATATTTTCTGGCACAAAAGTAGACAAAAGTAAGATAAACTAAACCTAATCTTCCTCTAGCCCAGGGCTATTCAACTAAATTGCTCTGGGGKCCACAGTTACTGCAGGTCAACCGCTCAGGGGCCGAACATCCAGCAATTGAAGTCGTTWTGTAAATAAACCAAGTATTACAAAAATCTGTTACCTTTGAAATAGTTGAATTAGTTGTATTTAATCATGATGACAACATACAGAACACTATATAAGTACTGATAATAAAAGAGTATCGAAAAAGCACACATTATGCCTCATATTTAACACAAATATTATTTTGACATTGCTGACTTGCCAAATTTTTAAACAAATTTTATCATTTTCATAGTTTTATCTGCTACTGCTTGTAATTTTAACTGTCTTGAGCGTGCATAGAAATGGTTTTTACCAGCTTCTAGCCAAGATTTTGATGTTTCAGTAGATACCAAACATGTATGTTAAACTAAAACAATCTTTTAGTAATTAAAGTAGAAAACCAGGGGTTTGGGCTTAAGAGATGAATGATCCAATTGGTGGACTGAACTTTGGTGACTCACGGGCCAGATGTGGCCACCAGTTGAATAGCCYTGCTCTAGCCCTTGTTTGTAAATTTGAATTCATAAAAATGAAAAAAAAAAATCCCCATAAATGAGCTATGAATTGCATTATTTTACACCAGCATGCTCATWAAATGGGGTTATGAGCGACAATTTAAATGACAAAAATTGCATATAATTATTTCCAGGGTCAAGGAAATTAATGTCATCATGGCAATTTAATCAGCAACTCAGATGGGAGGAGGTGTCAAGGTGGCTCAAATAAAATCCAGATAAAACTTCTTCCTTATTACAACCAGGCACTCTGATAACCTTTATTTGGGGACAACTGCTAATGTGCGTCATTATGCTACATCGTTTCACTCTGATGATCACTTCGTTTCTACGCACTGAAAAAGGACAACAGGAAAAAGATWTAATGTTTTTATAATTAGGTGTAGAAAATGCAATAATGCCTTTTTTTCCCCCCTACAGCCTTCAGACACTAACGATGACATTTGAAACAACGGAGCACAACCCCACAGGAAATGAACCATCGGGGTGGGTTTTCCTTGCCTTGAGCTCAGAAGGCATCAGCGCCACGAAGCCTTTCAGTCACTGTGATTCACAGCATCAAGTGTGCCTCTAATAAAGTCTAACCCTTCCAGAAAACTAGAGACACAAGCAAGKGCTGCAACAATGCAGAAGCTGAATCTTGTGTTTTAAAGTCAAAGCAAGTACACAAGCTAAAAATAGCAAAACAGAAGATAAAAAGCAGAAGTTTATAGTAACAACAGACAACAGAGCTGCTTCATGGAAGAAGAACCTCAGCTTCGTCTGTTAGCCTTTGTGCTAGCACTGATGCTAGATTGCCTTATATGTATTAGCTCAGTGCTAGCGTGACAAACAAGCTAAACTCAGGTCCTCCATCCATATTTTCAGTTACAGGCTGAGTTATTTCTACCTTCTCCTCTCTGTCAACGCTCTCTTGTTTCAGGAAATCAGCCAGTCGTCAGATATTGTCCAAGATTAACCTTCAGGGTGGATATAGCTCGCTAGCAGCCTCGCACCGAGGACCTACCCACGTCATCATTTACCCAGAATGCTTTGGGTGTAAATAAAATGGCCCCGTCCATGTACTATATTTTTAAACTTTTAGTTTAAAAATTATAAAAACTGAACATCCTACAGTATTTTTACAGTCTTTATTTTACAGCTAAAATATATGTTTATTAAATAAAGTCTAATGTTACAAYTAATCATGGATCCCTTTAAAAAATAAGCATTTGCTTGTTCCTGCTACCRTTCAAACATGTTGACTTTACTCGTTTTGTTGTTGAACTATTTGGATTGGTGTTTTACCTTGTTTTGCTTTATTCATTTAATTATTTCTGCTTGTTTGTGTCTGTTGTTTTTCTCCTGTCTGAAATAAATCATAAAATCATTAAATCAAATATAAAACATTACGAGTCCTAAATTTCTTAGCCAACTACTCCTAAATGCGCTGAATGCTTTGATATACGAATGGTAAAAAAATGACACAAAGTATTCAGAAGCAGCTCGATTACAAAATCGATGTGTAAAAAAACTATTATCAGGAAACCTGCATCAGAGTTCACAGAGTAAGTAATAAATAACTAACAGCCTGTAAACAGAATCATGCTGTGTTTAATGCTTTCAACCTCCATCTTTTAAAATGTGTTGTCTGTTTTCAGTTGAAAGGCAGGGCTTGTTAACTTGTGGAGGGACTGAAGTGTCTCCCTGCTCTGCTTTMCTCATGAGACTCCATCTGACTGAAGTTGGTGAAGTTTGGACCCAACCRTGTCTCTGAAACATCAGCAGCTTAGCCCGAGCCGAGTAATGATAAATCCACCAGGATGCCTGTGGAGCTGAAGTGACAGATTGATTTAGATTAACAACGTTTCCCTTCTGATCTGCTCTTCTGTCAGTTTTATCAGGAGTTCACACTTTTCCTTAAACTATATGCTCTTGGTTTTATGTTATATAACAACCTACATGCAGCTGAAAGGGACAAGCATTCACRTAAAGTTGACAACTGCTTTTGCATGTCTGTCATGTTAATTTTTATTAATACCACAGAGCCAAAAGGCAAAGGTGGGCAATAATGTTTTGGCTGATATGGAGGRCCGAAAATGACATAATTAGAAATAAAAGCAGACATTTTTGAATGGACCAATAAATAAATAAATACACCTAAAATAAAATGTGCATGCACAGTCGATCTGCACCTGGGTCCTGCTCCTTCTTGTTTATTGACCAATAGAAGAGCAGCTGACTCAAGAAGCTCCACCCACMTTGTAACAAGGCAGAAAGTAAAAACAGGAGACAGAGAAATGACAGAGATATTCATTCTGCCCCTTAGCACACTAGAGATTTGGCAAAAGATTATCTTATGCCAAATATCCGGTTACCAAAACAGGATGTGTCGCCACAAGTTCGTGGAATTGACATTGATGTTGCGTGGCTGCACTGTGTTCAAATATCGGCATATGACATACTTCCATGCGTGGTTGTGTGATATATTCATTCTAAAGTTGAATTAAAGCAGTAGGCTAACTCACTAATGGAGAACACGTGAATGTGTTAATAAAAACCGGCAGGCACAACTGTGTTTAACGACTTTTGCGAGGTAACGCAAAAAGAAAAAAAAATCCCCCATGTCCCCTSACGGGSTCAGTAGTTTTCAGTTCAGTTTTACATTTAAAATAAAGCAGCTGGGTTTGTGTTTATTTGAGTTCATTATAATCTCAAGTCTCTGCCAGTTGATCCACAGGAGAGCATCAGTGGTTCCTCAGTGTTTTGGTACAATACTCCTGTCTCGTTCCTCTTCGGCTCTTTTTAAGCGTCAACATGTTTGAACAAAGGTAAAGGCAGTGAGTGGGTGATCTCAGTCCATCCTGCCAAATCATTTTATTTTTATTTCTCATTTTTTAAACCTTTTTGGGTTATCCGATACTACATTGTTTTAGATTCAAAGCAAAAGCAAAAAAAAAAAGTTGAACGACATTTCAATTCCGCCGCGTTTGTCTAAAACATCAGTTTTTTTTAATTGTCTCCCCCAGGATCGTTTCTGTGAGAACTCATCTCAAACCTCGCTGGCGTTCAAAAACCTATCTAGAACTGCTCAGGCATAGATGAGCAGTCACATGAAACATGAATGATTTTCTCACCGTCACAGCTGGACTCACATATTACCAGCTCAAATCTCACAGAATGAAATTCAGTCCTTTCCTGCAGCGACAAAACGTGCAAAAAAATGGGACAGATTATTAAGATTCCAGCTCAGGGACTTTCTCATCCACCTTTTCTGCCATTGTGCTCCCCTGAGAGAACAGGAGCGCCGCTCCCAGCAGACATCCACCTGCGAAGCTGAGTGGAGTCCCAGCAGTTATTCAGACTCACAATTGCAGCAGAAATGGAAACTGCCACTGTCGCTTCATAAATGATTCTCCTGAAGAGGTGACTTTGAGAATGTTTTTTGGTAAAAAGGATGTTAGTGTCTAAATCAAAACAATCTTTTGCGTGGGAACGCAAAACAATATTGTGAGGGAATGCAAAAGAAAAAAAATCCAATGTCCCCTCCCGGGCTCCATAGAAAACAAATGTTGCCAAATAAATAAAATTAATGTAACTAAATATTTTATTTCAGTTTTGCAGTGTTTTGATTTTAAAATGTTCTCCACTTGCACATATAAATCAAAAATAATACCTTCTGCAACCTTCAACTAAGCCATAACAGTAGATTTTACAACAGCAGCAAAGGAGGTCTGACTTAATGCATCAGTTTAATGCATCAGTGCACAGCTAAGGATGAATAATAATGCTTCAAAAAAATGATGAATTTGCTCAAGACAGAATGAAAACAAGATCAACACCAAGGGCAGTCATAAAACATCCTTAGTAATTAGGATGAATGTAAAACAACGTGGTTGTTTGCACACGTGGACTCTGAAAAAAAGGCAGACGTGAGAGTCACAAACGCYTTTTTTATGACCTGGATAAATTAAAATTCGCAAAGATAAAATAGCATGTTATCACACTTATTTTCACATATRTGAGAGGATGCCACCTGTGGTCACCAAAAATCCCCCCAGTTTCCCCTGAAGTAAAATGACAAATGTTCCCCATAATGGTGGTAAAATTCCTCGAGCACCATCCTTCCTCACTTTTTTTTGTTGTTGCATTGTGCAGAGAAAATAAGCAAAATCAGTGTCTAAAAAAAAATCAGCTTCATTTAATTTCTGCTGAACTCACCCGACACCCCATAGGCGAAAATCACAGCCACATAAACTTGCATGTTCCCTCTGAAAGTTGTTGTAAAAAAAAAATCGCGCTGGTAGAAGAAGAAAACGCAGCGTTCTGTTGATTTGACTCTGCTCCAGATCGACGAGAATTTCTGTGCGTAAAATTCTCGCCAAAGACGAAAAAAAAAAAGTTTGTGTCCGCGATGCCGCTGCTGGTGTCAGCCGCGCGCACAGAGATGAGCTGCAGGAGGAAGAGGAGGACGATGCTGTCTGCGGCCACTTGTATCTGAAGTGGGGGGGAAAGGGGGGTTTAAAGAGTTGCCATCGTGTTGTGACGCGCAGGTGCAGGCGCTCGCGGAGGAGCGAGCTGGGGATGTGTTCACAAGCAGCTGAGAGTGACCAGCTCCTTTTCTCTCCTGCGCTGCAAATCACATCAAATGGTTAAATTCAGAGGTGCTGTTATCCACACGGGTCGATGTTCCCTCAATTCTCCTTTTCTTTATTTTAACTGGCAGACTCTCTCATCTCTCCTCACACAAACCTGTTAGCTCCCCTATCTCCTCTCTCCAAAAATAYCTCCATGTAAAGGTATAATTCCTCCTCAGATTGTTTAATCAAACGCAAGATGTGGTCAAAAGGTGCAGGGATCTAATTCAGTGCGCCTAATTACTCGTAATAAGTAAGATGAAGTTGATCAGAACAGACAGAACATTTCCAACCTGGGTGATCATGTTCTGTTTTCTACTGATACAATCTAACAACCTCTGTTAGTTTGATTCATTCTTATACCACTGCATTTACTTAACCAAATCATGTCAGCTGGTTGCACTCAACTGAATTGAGTAAAAGTAATGCATTTACTTCACATTTACTTTTAAAGTACACGTAAAATTGCTTTACATTTACTCAGTTCAGTTGTTCGGAGCCAGTCGACGTGATTTGGTTAAATAAATCCAATGCATCTGTTTATTTCCCCCCGGAAAATATATATCAAACATAAATTTGACTAAATGGTTTGAAATTGGCCCCAAGAACTCCTGCCATTTCAGACACTCCCACTTCACAACAATGCTTCAGGGGAGGGACGAGAACTCAGCTGCAGACTGAGCTCCAGGGAGGAGCTATGCACAAATAGGTGGAGCTTTGTCCCGGCAAAAGCTCCACTTGGCAACCAGAGGAGATGGAAGGATTTCTTAAACATGCGTGAATGAGTCAAAGCAACACTCTGCGTTTTGACTCCCACCACCCACTGGAACACAAGTTAGGAGTGATCAGGACTCTGTACCACAGAGCAGACCGTGTCCCTACAAACCCAGGAGCCAGGCAGAAAGAGAAATCACACACAC
>NW_013952413.1:2122448-2124775 GCF_001266775.1 Austrofundulus limnaeus | reverse complement strand
TGCATCTCAGTAATCCAGGTAAAAAATCAAAGGAAAAAAAAAATTGTATAGGTCCTCTGGACGGGTTCTTCTTTAATGAAACGTTTCGTCTCTCTTCCAAGAGACTTCTTCAGTCTGAGAGTTTCAGGCAAAATTCAGGCTTTTATGTCCTGCCTCCAGGTGACTGATACTCACATCACATGACCATCGTTCACAGGTGACTCATACTGAACGATGGTCATGTGATGCGAGTATCAGTCACCTGGAGGCAGGACATAAAAGCCTGAATTTTGCCTGAAACTCTCAGACTGAAGAAGTCTCTTGGAAGAGAGACGAAACGTTTCATTAAAGAAGAACCCGTCCAGAGGATCTATACAATTTTTTTTCCTTTCGATTTTTTTACCTGGATTACTGAGATGCATCAGGACGAAACACTCTGCATGTTTTCGATGAGGGAATAACATTATAACATGATATAAAGCTAAGAAAAATCCATTTTAATGTAGTTTTCATTAAAAAAAAATCACTGGAAACAATGTCAGTTTRCCGTAATGTAAAATGATCTAAGGTATACTTTGTGTTACTTCAGTTTTCTTTTATAAAACTGGTGGGATTCTATATCAGCACCTGGAGTTCAAAGGCTGGAAACGGCTGTGGAGAGAATTGGGACATTAGCCCACGGGTGAAAACTTCAGTCAGCGGGGAGGTGGTTGGAGGTGTGAGAGGTACAATCAGGTGTGAAAACCCAAGATTTCAATTTAGCCTATATCATAAATATCCTCTGGCATCTGTAACAAATCAAACGCTCAAAAGCGGCAAGGTTGCAAATGAGTTTTAGGTCAACTAAATGGGTCAAATTTAGAATAAATAGAAAATAAAGAGAAATATGGGGAATGTATGTTTAGGTTCCGCCAGGATCACCTGTCCCCATTTTTTGCAATGAACACCTTCAAGTAAAAAAAAGAGGTTGGTGAAAATATTATTAATGAATAATAATAATAAAAAGATAGAAAAATAGAAACGTTTCATATGGAATTTAAAAAAAATGACTTTGGGAGTACACCCCACCACACACACTCATCTAATAACGGCTGGAGACAGCAGCTCCACCATGACCTGGAAAGGAAAAAGCATTTAAAGAGACCAGATTAGGTATTCATGGGTTTTATCAGCTGAATGTTCCCACTAAATATTTTATTTTAGTGACTCTCGTTTTCAGGTAAATAGTTGTATATTTGATATACTCTACATTTCTAATATCCCGAAGAATGTAGGATGCAAAATAATAAAAAATAACCACATCATCCACATGACTGAATAATGGGAAGCGTTTGCCATCAATTAAACAGCGCTTCACATATACAAAATGAAACATCTTGGTGGATTTTATTTTTGGGGTGAAGTCACTAATAAGCCTGAAAAGATCAGATCTGTAGATAAAACGGGGTCCTGTGGGTGTTTGGCAGATGAGCGTATCTTGTAGTGTTCTGGCAGTTGATGAACAGAATGAATTACACTTCTAATTGCACTTCCATRACACTTCCTCTAATCACATCTTTCTTTCTGTTCTTGGAAAAGGAAATTGTACGTGTTTTATTTTCAGCCTCTGCTGTTTGCAAATATGTAAATGGGACGCAYGATGCTGTAAAGGCCTGATTTCACAGATACAAATCCAGAAGGAGTAATGCAGGCATGAGGAGTGTGAGTGGAATAATCTCTCAGAGACGAGATGTGAATTTTTTCCCCCACTTGATGGCTGTCTAATAGAGTTGAACTTACGGTGTGAATGGAAATCGCTAACTCTGCTGCTATATTTAAAGTATTCACTGCCTGGTTAGAGAAAAAGGGACGTTATAATTTAAATCTAACAAAGACATCAATGAGAGCCTCCCACTAAAAAGAACTGCAATGACTAAAATGTTTAAGCTAGTTGAACCTAAACTGATGCAGGGGCATCTCATTTCCCAAACTAGATACCGTACAGTGGTAGCATACTGTATATGAGCCATGCATGCACGCAAAAGCATCAGTGCACCAGAACTCAGAACTCACCAGAACAGATTAATTGTTTTGGGTGGGGGTCTTGGGGGTGGTGAGACTCATTGGTGGGCCCAATGGATAGCCCTTCATCAGAGCTAAACAACAAAACAAATCTGAAGCTCCTATGTTGAATAGCTTTTGAGTTATAAACATTTTTGTATGTCCAGACACCACTTCTTCAGATGGAGCCCCCTCCTCAAATATGGGGTTTATCGTAAAACCGTTAGCTGGCTCAGTGTAGGTGGGACTCATCTACATTCCTGCCAAATTTCATGTTGATTGGTGCAGCCGTTTGCGTGATACAAAGT
>NW_013952413.1:2117447-2121037 GCF_001266775.1 Austrofundulus limnaeus | reverse complement strand
GCCTTCTGCTGAGAGAGGACAGCTCCAACTGATGCAACACTGTGCTGCAGTAGTAAAGGTCACAAGTTAGGAAAAAAACATTGAAATATTGCGTATTCTGACAGCAACTAGAGCTTAAACAAATTTAGAACTCAAGCAGCAAGTGTCCAATCTGTGACTCAGGTGAAAAATAAATAATTTTTTGGGTCTGGTTTTTGTAACTTTGTAGTTCTTTTAAAATATATATAAATTTTCTACTTGCAAAGCCTTTTTGTGTTTGGCTGGATGATTAGTTTTTCTAGATCACATTAGAAGTTGAAGGTGGTTTTCAGGTCCAAGATCTTATCACAGATTAAAAAAAGGAGAGTTTTGGGACAAGACAGATCAAATAATGTTGACTAACATAAGGACTGCTAATAAATTATACATTTTGCAACGAAAGATAAAAAAGGTTATAAAAGGCATTTGAAGACCAAGTGAAGCTATATCTAAATCTTATCAGTATTTTAATCTCTTAATGTAATTTTTGCTCTGCTTCCTTTCAGGTCATGAACTTTCCATCAGTTGAGCCGTGACTTCAATTTTTTGAAGGCGTCTGGTTCGACATCCTAATGAGGCGTTTATCTTTCTATTCGGTTTCTGCTTCAGCATCTGTTTTACAAAATACATTTTGATCACTTGTGGTTCTGAATGCATTTTATTTATCTGTGCACCTTAATCCAGACGCAGGGAGCAGCCAATAAGAAGCAATCCAAATGCACGCTTGCCTCGGCTCTTTGGCGTCTATTACTTTTCTTCAAGTAGAACGCTGTTAAATGAAATTCTTGCTCCCAGAAACCCTTAAAGTGGTGAAACAGAAATAATGCATGTGTACTGTATGTGTCATTGTGCCTAAGCTAGGAGGAACAAAAACAGCGGAACTGTAACAAAGCCTTGAAAAAAATGGAGTTTCTTTTATCTCTTGTTCATGCAAACAACTGCAGGAACCTTTGTGGCCAAAATATTCCCTTGTTTTTATTCCCCCTTCTTTTTAATAAGACAGTGAACAAGCAGAAATGTGTTGTGTCATTACTGAGAGTAATTTATCATCCAACTGTCAGTGAATAACAAAATGGGTTTATTTTTCATTCCTCTGCAGATCTGCAGAGAATATTTTAGCCTATAGCTGTTAAATGAGATTTTCTGTCAAGTTTAGGATAAACTACATAAACATATACATTAAAAAACACGATATGAGTGTGCTCAGTGTTTGAAACCACGTTTTCTGTTTGGTTTATTTTCCAGCAACATCAGTCAATTAAAGACAAAGAAATGTTTGTTGACATCCTACAATTTAAAACCGAATAATGAAAGTTCACCTCGTCACTTCAGCAGCTTAAACCTGCTTACCTCGTTTGAACAAGAGAATAACTCGATTTAACATCTTATACAAAACTAACAATCAAAGAAGTAGTAATATAGTGTCATATTTTTGAAAATAATTGAAAGTTTTTGGACATTATTTTATATATATTTTTTACATATTTATGGGCAATTTCAAACAATCACATCATTATGACTAGGGCTGCCACGATTAGTGGATTTGTCGATGACTAATCGATTATTAAAATAATCGATGACTAATTTAATTATTGATTAATCGTTTTCTTTTTATTTTTGTTCTTTACTTTGTTTTCCTCTCCAAACTGCTTTGACACCTTCCACTGCCACATCTGCCTTTCTGTCCTTGACACACATGCACAGTAGTGGTAACTGGGGTAGGCCGTGGACGTCACAAGACATTATACAGACAGGCTCTGGTATCATGGCTACCTGGCTACGGAGCTCAAAAGTGTGGGATCATTTTAAGAAAATGAAAGAGAAATCTGTGCAATATCTGCAGAGCATAACTTGCCTTCCACTGCAATTATTTTTAGTTAGCATGTAGCTAAAATCTAACGATGGTTATATAATAGCAGCTGCATTGTGGCACGATGAGCTGTATGTTTTATATTCAATTAACGTATGATCCGATTAGTCGACTAATTGAAAAAAATAATCGGTGATTAATCAATTATTAAAATAATCGTTTGTGGCAGCTCTAATTATGACCACCACACACAAAGTGGGTGTCATATTGTTTTCACTTTTTATTTCTTTTTTTTTTCAAGATTTTTGGTCAACTGTGGCACGAAACAGCAGCACCAATCAATGTGAAATTTGGCAGGAATGTAGATGTTTCCGACCTACACTGCGCCAGCCAACAGTCTTACCATAGACCCCATATTTGAGGAGGGGGCTCCATCTTAAAAGGGTGCGTCTGGACATACAAAAATGCTTATAACTCAACAACTATTCAACATAGGAGCCAAGCTTTTTTTTGTTTCTAGGTCTGATGAAGTCTATCCATCAGACACACCAATGAGCCCCCCTGCCCCCTGGACCCCACCCTATCTGAAAAGTGGGTGTCTGGACATAAACAAATGCTTTTAACTCAAAAACTATTCAACATAGGAGCTTCAGAGTTTTTGCTTAACTCTGATGAAGGGCTATCCATCAGACCCATCAATGATCAGCCACCCCACGCCATCCAGACCCCCACCCTAAACAATAAATCTGTTCTGGTGACTCCTGAGTTCTGGTGCATTGGTGCTTTGCGTATGTGCGGGGATCACTACCGCTATGAGGCATCTAGTTTCAAAACAATACGTGATCTGTGAATTCACAAAATGATTTGACAGAAGAATATTTTTTGGTAAAAAAAAAAACAGAAAATTGTGAAAATCAAAAGTCCATGCTGTTTTAGCTGACAAAATTTTGTAATGAGTTCTGCACTTTTTTTCCCCCCAAAATGAATGACAGCTACGTAATGAGCTGGTTCAGTGCATCGCAAACGGAAACGCAAATGGAAAATTATTATGTCTTCATGTATCACTCAGACCTCTCCTGAAATTAGCCTTGACACGGCTCCAGCTGGCTGCCACATCCCATAATGTGACCAGTAAGGACTTGATGAAAATCTTCACAAGTTAAGACCTGCCACGGCTCAGTCACACCACAGTCTGCTGGATGGCCTCCAGCTGATCGATACTGACATTAACCCAGAGCTGGAACATCGTGGAACATTTAATGAAAGAAAACATTTAAAACAAAGATGATGAAGTAACATTCATGAGTTTTTACTTACTTAACTGTTGTAGAACATTTAAGTTTTAGGTGATTCCACTTGCAAATTTCTATTCCTTTCAGAGAAAAAAAGCTTTATACTTAATTAGTTTTTAATTAGTTATAATGCAAGCTGGATAGCTGACACGTTAGCCTCCAATGACCAAGAAACAATATTAAACTGGATCAATCTAATGAATTACTGAACCAAATGGTCCTCATTTCATCTGAGGCTGCTTCAGTGTTCAACAGGTATGAAGGACATCAACACTTCAAATTTTATAGCTTAAGACTTTAGTTATTTGGGTTAAACTTGTTTAAATGAAGTTCATCATTATAAAAAAATAACATAATATTTCACAGAAGTGCCTAAAGAAATTACAGCGGGTAAAATAAGTATTGAACACGTCAACATTTTTCTCAGTAAATATATTACTAGAGGTGCTAATGACATGAAATTTTCACCA
>NW_013952413.1:2114248-2116212 GCF_001266775.1 Austrofundulus limnaeus | reverse complement strand
ACCAACATCTGGTGAAAATTTCATGTCATTAGCACCTCTAGTAATATATTTACTGAGAAAAATGGTGACGTGTTCAATACTTATTTTACCCGCTGTAACTCCAGTGGTTATTTCTTTCTTTTATTGATGCAACAACGTCAACGATCAAGGCAACTCATTATGTCTGGTTTAAATATATTATTTTATGTAATACTGAACATTTTAATTACTGTACTTTTTTGTATAGAGCCCACGAGGGAACTTTTTTTTTTTACATTCCCACGCAATACTATTACATTACCTCGCAAAACATTTTGCGTTCCCTCACATAAGCCATTTATTACTGTTGTGCTGTCGGTATATTAACAAATTCACATGCTCACTACTATTTTAATTCAGCTTTGGATTAAATGTATCACAGACACGCACATACAGATATTTAATATGCAGGTATTTTAACTCTGTGCAGCACAAAATATAATCATCAATTTCCCGAAATTGTTGCGACACATCCTGTTTTGGTAACTGGATATTTCAAAATAAAAGTCTGATTCAATTCAGGTCATACAAAATAAACCTTTGCGTGGGAACGCAAAATAATATTGCGAGGGAACACAAAGGTATTGCGAGATAACGCATGATAACCCCCCCCCCCCCCCCAAGTGCCCTCGCAGGCTCTGTATTTTTCTAAGTTTAATAGAGATACAAACATTTCTGCCTTGACCTTTAGGCTGCGGGTGATAAAGAGAAAGATATTAACACATCTTAGGAAAGCAAAGAAACTGTGTGTCGGTGAAAATTCGGGATGTTTCTTGGAAATCAAATTAGAAGTATTTCACTCCGTGACAATCAGTAAACATTAAAACCAGCTGCCTGGAGTTGCAAAAAAAAAAAAACCCTCCCCCACTGAGCCACTTTTTGATCCACATCTGTTCAGCTAAATGTTTGATCAGCGGGCCGGAATGTGAACGATTCGACTTTCAGCGGTATTAACTGGAGCGAGTAGTGTGTGTGTTTTATAGATTACTACAAAAAAAAAAAAAAAATTTCAATGTTGTGTTGTTCTTCAAGTGAATTAGTCAAATTCAATCCTCTTAGTAGGGAAGTGTGATAAAACAAATACACCTTCATACCTCAGACAGCAGTGACAGCTTCATGGTGTTACACTCTGTTGTGTTTTTTTTAAGATGAGGAAGTCTCAGCGTGAGGTGGGACACCCTGTCCTGCTGAGGAACTGCTGTTGCCATGCCCATCTGTCACTTTTTGTGTCATGGCTGCACTGAGGTGTATCTAATATTCAGGAGGGGGTCTTTGATGTGCAAAACCGTTTATTTTCCATGTTTTCTATGGTGTTTCTCAACGGCCCCTGCTCTCTCTGCGTCCCTTTGTAATCTTTAAGCAGGAGGGTTTAAATGGGCATGTTGGGGATCATGTAAATTGGACATATTTAACAGTTTTGTTTCGGCTTCACAAATGCTAAAATTATAGAGATTTTCTTTGGCTTTACACTAGACTGTCATTGAGGGATGCTGTGCACCAGTGGCACAGCGCAGTTTTTGTCAAATTTAATTTTCTTTGCTGTGGTGTTGCCACAGTCAGCTACGTGTTTACCAGAGATTTCATGTCATTTTTCCCCTCTGAATGGAACAGCACTGTACAACAATTTCCCTTTCAGATTCAAAGCTGAACCTGCTTTACTTAGAAACCTTAAACTAAATTAAAGGTTTAACGTTCTTTGAAGGAATGCAAGCCACCTTCTGCCTTTCAGATTTAGATTTAGATTCTGCCATGATAAGAAGGAAAAGAGTTGTAGCTTTGAACTTTGTAATGCGAGACTTCACACGTTAGCAAATGTCTCGTCATTTGGTTAAAATGACCTTCAGCTACCATCACACAAAACTTTATCTCAAAATCTTTAAAGGGCCAATATTATGTGTTTCTCGGGCATACATTTAAATATTATACCATAATAAAGTATCTATGTC
>NW_013952413.1:2106977-2108603 GCF_001266775.1 Austrofundulus limnaeus | reverse complement strand
GTATTATTTTCACCAATAATATATTCTTGTTGAACCAACCTGACCCAGTCTCTTTGTGTCCAGACCAGCCGTTTCCGGGTTCCTGGCTCCCATCGTCAACARCACTYTTTHATAATAAACTTGTTAAATTGCTGTGTGTGTTCGGATCTCATTCAGAGTTCAAAGACCCATTCTTAACAGTTTGAAGGTTATATGTTTTTATGGGCCCTGGACATAGCTGACAAAATACTATAATCAATCAAATCAGAGAATTTCAATAACTTCAAATGATGGAACAATGTATTTGATGGGTGACTGTAATATTTTCTGGTAATAATTCTTATAGCTCTTTTCTGTAAAGTAAAAATAGGATTTGTCATTGTTTTACATGCTTTTCCCCAAACATCAAGACAATAAATTAAGTGTGGAAAAACCAACAATTAACGCTCTTCGATCCCTCAGGTGGCGCTGCATTAAGAACCCGAACCGGCATCATTCTGTAATGAATATTACCACAGGGACACTCTAGAAAACCATTGTCAGTTCGTCTCTAGATCTCCAAACTGCAAGTTAAACCTCTACCATGCAAAGCCAAAGCCACATATCAAGACCACCCTGGCTTCTCTGGATCTGAGCTCATCTGAGAAGAACTGACGCAAAGTGGAAACACCAAAGTTTTAACACCCATCCCTCCAGTTCATTTTTATGCCTCTAATATGTTCAAATCAAACTAAAGAGGTAACGAGAAGAACTTTAAGAAGTATCTGATGTACTCACATTTTGCATTCAAAAAAAAAAAAAGACTAAGAACTGGTAACCTGCAAAAATCAGACGAGAATAAGAAAACCTTCTCTAAAAACTCAGCACAATTTGTCTCATCAGTTCCTAGACATCTGTATTGGGATTGTAAGGTTGCTGTTTGTTAAAAACATTTTTCTTTTTCAAATGGATCATTAAAACATTACCCAAACAAGGTCTCACGTAAAATGTATTAATTTCACAATTTGACTTTTTATCTGCTCCTCTTCTTAATTCAAATCATAACCAATCATTCTTATAATTATATAGATGTTTCTGCTCTTTGAGGAAAACAACATAAATATCCAAAATATAATGCCCTAAAGATTCACAAAATTTAAAAGATTATAATGAATTACCATATTTTTTGTTGGTTTTGCTGAGGACTGTCCATGCAGAGAACACATTTCCTTTTTTTTCCTTTTTATGTTGGACACTTTGTGAGGAAAATTAAAAAAAAACATTGAGTTGGTAAGTGCTGCTACCTTTCTAAGTACTAAAAACAGAATATTACTTCCCTCTATTCATTAATTTTACAGAAGTGCTTACACCAGCGGATAAAAAGATTACAAAATCTATTCATTCAGTATGTGCTCTCATCTTCTAGCAGAAAGGTCAGAGTTACAGAACAATTAAACAACTGTTTGTTCAAACCCGACTTTCAGAGAGAAACAAAAGGGCACTCACTTTTTTTTACATGGACAAAACATCTCCTGAATACACACAAAACACAAACATGTATTATCCCTTATTAAAGAAGGATTTGTGAAAAATAAGACAAAATTTAATATATATACAGGTGCTGTTCATAAAATTAGAATATCATGAAAAAGTAGATTTATTTCAGTA
>NW_013952413.1:2104426-2105503 GCF_001266775.1 Austrofundulus limnaeus | reverse complement strand
TATATATATTGTTTTGTAACTTATTTATTTCAGAAAATGTGATTTTTGAATGAGAAAAGAAAACAGAAAGCCTTGAAGGTTGATTTCTTTTTAGGACTTCACAAGGACATGGAACATATTTTTTTGTGTATATTGCAATCGAGGTAAAAGTCAAGTTTTTGCTGGATTCTCCAATGATTTTATTTCCCCTTAAAGTTTTATTGATTGTTGCCTCTGTTAGAGCGTTAAATGCAGTTTGCTGTATAAACAGTCAGTGTTTAAGTGTACTGTACTATATGATGGATTGCTCCAGCATCTGAGTTTACCCTGAGATAAATATTATTCTACAGTGAGTCAGAGCCCAGAAAGGTTTACACAAAAAGGAGCCAAAATCATTATCTAATTTTTCTGTTCCAAACATGATGCTCCTCGTTGAGAACATCTGTTTTCCTAAAATGGACAGGAAACCGAGACGAGTGTACAGAAAAAATAAACAAATGACATGTGAAAAAAGGGAGCAACGATTCAGCTGAAGTGTTAACTTCTTAAAGAACGTGACACCAGATTTTATTCTTTCTGAAAAGAGTAAACAAAAGAATAATCAAGAAGTTGCGTAACAAGGTTTGTCCATTTTAATATTCAGGTTTGCTTTTTTTTTACTCAGAACTATTGACTCACGTTTGATGCGGCGCGCAACATGAAATACAGCCTTAAGCTTCAATGTAAGATCTGAAAAAGCTCATTATGACAAATGCATCATCTGCCTCGTCCCCTCAGATTGTTCATCCAACTCTACAGCCTGTCTCCTAATATAATCCCTCTTTGTTGCACTCGTGGTTCTTTCCCCTTCAGCCTGTGGCGCTGAAGCATTCGTAATATAGAAATGTTCAGACTCATAAATACATAAAAAATGAGGAGGAAAATTGAATGGGTTTTCTGAAGAGAAATAAAACATTTGTAACTCTTTCAAATGTGCAGTTTCTGCAGTGAACTAAGATTAAGTTGTCTTAAAACGTGTGTTTTTAATGCCATCATAACTTTAATTAAATGTCTGTGGCTGTTTTTCTTTTCTTTTCACATAATAACACATTTTCATTC
>NW_013952413.1:2096516-2104114 GCF_001266775.1 Austrofundulus limnaeus | reverse complement strand
ATATATATATATATATACACACTGGATATACACTTTAATTCAGCTTCTCGTGGATTTAAACTCAAACAGACTTTAACCAGTAAAGAAAAAAAATAAAAATACAATCTGGAAACAATCTTATTTCTAGCTGCATTATTCAACAGTCTCAGAAAGCAATGGAAAATAATCATCTTGAAAAAATGCTCTCTTTGATCTCCTCCACAAGGAGGTCCACCCCGCCTCCAGTGGTCTTCGGTATCAGCATCCACAATCCCGGAGGGAGAAAATAAGTAAAGCTGCTGGGCCTGATAATGTCCCAGGTTGTGTATTAAAAAGATGTGCCACTCTGCCACATGATGTTATTATTGATGATTTTATCATGTTACAGGCACAAGATATCTGCTTTAGTTCTCGAATAATTTTAGTTTTTGGTTACAAACAACTTCTTCCTTTCGGTGCTCACCTGTATTCTGATGAAGTGCTTTGAGAGGCTGGAACACATCAAAGGCAACATCCCAGCCTGCGTGGACACTCAACCCGTTTGCATTAAAAACCTCTGGTACCTCTACTGACCTGTCTTCACACACGGCAGGCAGCAAAAACAGGAGTCTGTTGGTTTCAGATCTGTGTTAAGCACCATTTCATGAAAAAGAAATGTTGAACTGACCCAGGAAGACTCTGCAATTGGTTGTTTAAAAAAAGGAAATGCAGACTATCATCTGTACCTATTTTCCAAGCATCAGTGCAGAGTGTCAACCACAAAAGAAAATAATAGAAACTACTTCATCTGGTTTTCTGTGCCAAGTCTCAGAAAAAAACATATTTATCCACTTATTCCTGACTTTGGGGCTCAGGTTTCAACTTTAAATTCATTCCCTGCTTTAGATATTTATTATGACCCCCGCATGCATTGTTGGGGGTCATATTGTTTTAGTACTGTTTCCATTTTTTTCCAGTGATTTTTGGCCCACCGTATCACAGAAACAGCTGCATCAATCAACATGAAATTTGGCAGGAATGTAGAGGTGCCTGACCTACACTGCGCCAGCCACCGGTTTTACAATAGACCCCATTTTTGAAGAGGGGGCTCCATCTGAAGAAGTGGTGTCTGGACATACAAAAATGTTTTTAACTCAAAAACTATTCAACATTGGAGCTTCAGTTTTTTTTTATTGTTTAGCTCTGATGAAGGGCTATTCATCGGGCCCACCAATAGGCCCCCCCATGCCCCCAAACCCCCACCAAACCTGAAAAGGAGGTGTCTAAGTATACAAAATTGCTTATAACTCAAAAACTATGCAACCTAGGATTTTCAGATTTTTTTTGTTTGTTTGAAGGGCTATCATCGGGCCCACTAATGAGCCACCCTGCCCGGACCCCAACCCCACCTCAAAAGGGGTGTCTGGACATCCAAAAATGCTTATATCTCAAAAACTATTCAACATAGGAGCTTCAGATTTGTATTTTATTTATTTATTTACTTATTTATTTATTTATTTATTCTTTTTTTAGCAACCAATGAGCTCCCACCCCAGCCTAAACCCCACAACACCGACCCCCCACCTTGTTCTGGTGAGTTTTGAGTTCTGGTGCATGCTTTGCGTATGTGCTTCTGCTATGCAGTATCTGTAACATTTTATTATTATATTTTTTTAAATAAAGATACCCTTTTTTAATGCATTTAACTTTGAATGACAAAAGGATATTCAAAATGTATCTTTTGTCTTTAAGGGCATCAGGAATTTTACCGACGTTTTCAAACAGTAGACCTCCAAAGCTGTAGCTACAAACCCCCCACCCCCGGGTTTTCATTACTATAACTGAATGTACACAGTCGTGAACAAAGTTACTTTACTTCAACTACTATATGAAGCTCACTTTGTGAGTTAAATATGTCAGACTGCTGATTTTCCTTTCCCACATTTCTGTCTAATGCTATCACTGTTTGCCTCACTCAGTTAACAGCACAGATGGGATTTTCACCTTTCACTGCACAATACGGTGCTTCATTCAAACTGTATTTAACTGTACACATTTGAAGAAAGCCTTAAGAAATTTGACTGTTCTCTGTGGTAATCACTCGATACATCTTTGATCAATGAAGCATTTTTCTGGCTGCCGATCAAATGCAAAACTGTGTGAATATAGTTGAATAAATTGTTACTATTCTCACGTAATCCTGTAGAGATTGTGGACAAATTAGAACTGCATGCGTAAGCAGGAGGCTCCCTGGTTAAACCTTTCTAATGTTTATCATTACGCAGTGATCTGTAACATTTTCAGCACGGCTGATGGGCACACCACACACCCATAAAGAAGCTCTGTGATTAGGAAAGCTCATACTGGATGACATTTATTCCGAACTTCGGACATGTGGCATTTTTTAAATAATATAAGAACAAGCTTTGAAGTATAGTAAAAATTAGTGAACAAAAAAATAAGTAAGAAAATCTGAGTATGTTCAAATGAAAGTCAGGCAAGAAAATCCTTGAGTTGTAGTTGGCGAGATCCAAGAAAACAAAACAAGTTAAAAGCTACAATCTAATATACTGATACTACAATAAAGGAAAATTTAAAAGGTGAATTAATTATTTTAACTTTTAAGCACTGTGTACAATTTTAAATGAAGTGGATGTGAAAGGTGACAGAGCTGCACCATGCAGAGCTTTGTCACGCCTAATTTGATGTAGAATTTGACACGTTCACAGGTGCAGGAATGCAGATTATGATGATGAATTACTGAGACATTTTCTTCCATCTACTTTCTACGTTTTATTGCAAACCAAGAACAATTGTGACGGGTTGTTTGGAAACAAGCAGGATCCTATTACATCAATGCTTGACAAAAGACATCAGTTCAGCTAAGATACTGGGATTTAAACTGTGAACCTTGTTATTTTGAGGTGAACAGATTCCACATAATGCAATCCTTACATTTCTATGTAGGGTTTAACTGCTGTGTGGCATTTTATAGTGTGAAAAAAAAGACAAATGTTTCTGTGCTTCCAAATGAAGTCTCCAGGGTACAAACTTGTTCATGTCTTTGAGTTGTTCCTACATCAACGCACTTGATTTACAGGAATAAATTAACTCAACAGCTTGTCATTAACTTTTGCAGAGGCCTATTATTATTATTATATTGCAGCTTAATGCAGGCGTTCTGAAGCAAGAAAACTTTTAGAATACGTGAAAAATATGGTCCCCGATGACCAGCAGAGTTGGGAAATGCTGCTCGAGCTGGGCGGTATGAGCCAAATTTTACATCATGGTATTTTCAACAATTACACCGGTATCATGGTATGTGACAATATATTTTTTCATCACAGTTCAGCTGATAACAAAATGTACAAATTTTGCTTATTGATTAGTAAACCTCTGTCAGCTGAAGGTACTCTTTCTGCAACACAGAAACTATTTCTTGACTTTTATTTTACTGTGTCTATTTGTGTTGCTGTTTCCCTCTTCGTGTCTTTTCTTCTTTTCCTGGTTGTAGACAGTAATCAGGCATTTTGGTACTATCCTGAAAGAGGAGAATTGAGCAAACATCATAATCGGGTATTTTGTATAGTGTTTTTAATAAAGTTAAACAGGATGAGTCAGCCTCTGTGCACTAATTAATCTCAGTTGATGACTTCCCCCGGGCTTTTCACAATAGAAGAAATTAATGTCTCTATATTAACGTTGTGTGTTAAAACTATCCATACACTTCACTAAAAAGGTGTATACTATGTTCAGCGATGGAAAAAACAAGAGTTTGTTTTTAATGTTAGTCAATATAAGCAGTGAAATCGCCACCTGCAACCAGTTATGAAGAAGCTGCTCCAACAATAACATTAGCTTGCTAATAGCGGTGCTGCGAGGAAGTGTCCCAAGTAAAGCAGTTCACTGGTGGGCGTGACGTAATGTTCCAAGCTTGTTCAAGCTATCTAAACCGGTATGTCAGGATATTCAAAAAATTCATAACATAATAAAAAAAAACATTTTCAGTATGAACCGGTATACCGCCTAGCTCTAAATGCAGCGTCACACTAAAATGTCMAATTTTATGGTACATAGGATAAACCGATGTACAAGATGAAAAAAAAAACAGTTACTAAACTAAAAGCACTCGGAGAGTGCAAATCCATCACCAAGACCAATTTCACCCATCCTGTAATAGAGTTACAAAGGGGTACACCAAYACTACAGTGCCACCTGCTGGACACTTTGAAACCCACGCCCTGTGAAAGCATCACAGCTTTGCCGAAGTCAGAGTGTTAAAAGAAAAAAAAATCCTGTATCCGCATCGTGATCCRGAACATCACCAAAATTTAAYGGTGTGTTCCTTGGCCCAGTATCCACTTGTGAAAAAAAAATCATGACAATCCGTCCACAAGTTTTTGAGTAATGTTGTCCACAGACAGAACAACAGAACGGCAGACAGACGGACAGACAGACATACGCGACCAAAAACATTACCTCGCCCTTGGCGGAGGTAATAAATGTAAAAAGAGTTTAAAAATAACACAATGCATAAAAGTTAAAACAAGTAAAATAATTAATATGAGATGTGTGAGAGATCAAAGGGTTAATAAACTGATTGACCTGCATGTTTTCTGTCACTAGAATGTGTAGTTTAGTGGTAGTATCTATGTTGTTGTACTTCTCTGTTTTCTGCATGTAGATTTGGGGACATGGTTTATTTATATGCACACATGTATGCATGGCTGATAAGTTGTCATTCAAAGAAAATGACCACAACAGATAAACAAACAACTCATGTTCTTTGAATGTAACTCACCATCTTTTTTTCTAAATACAAAATACATTATTATATTTAACATACGATATTTTGTACACTTTAAATTACCCTATTTTTTATTTTGTATTGTATTAAATTATCCTTCTATATGCAGAAAATTTACACTTTTGACAGTAAAATACAAACAAGTTTTCTTATTTGCCTATAAGTTGTTTTTGTTTGTTTTATCTCGGCTTTACAAAAATACGATGTGACGCAATCAGAGAGAAATCACTGAAGTGTTTTTGGCTGGTGTCAGAGTACCGAGTCTGTTTGAAAATCAGCCTTTTTTTAAAACGAGGAAGGTCAACAGAACCAAACTTGCAGACAAAAGAATCAATAAAGCCCAAAAACATGATCAAAAGCTCTGATCAGCAAAAAGGTCCATTCGGACTTCATTTTGCTTTTCTGTCAAACTGACTCAAAATCTAAGCTCAACTTATCAAAAATAATTCAACAATTTTTTTCTTTACAACTCTGCTCATTAGGGGTGTAAGAAAATATCGATACACTGAAATATTGCGATATTTCACTTCCCGATACTGTATCGATATTCTAAAGCCCTGAATAGATTTTTAATTAAGGTTTAAAATGTCAACCTTCTTGCCAACCGTTCATTTTTATGTCGTAGTTCAGCCTCTGGGTTGCAGCAGTGAGCCAGCCATTTGGCTCCTCTACCTCTTGAGTGCCAGAGAGTAAGGGTAACATTAACATTGTAAGTAAACATTAGCTTTTTTTCTTTTTTTTTTTAGTATGAGGTTTTTATTTAATAGAATTTTTGGACAAAAAAATCGCAATACATCGCAATATATTGCCTTGCTTGCAGTATCGCAATATATCGGGATATATTGTATCGTGACCCCTCTGTTATTATATGTGTCGTATCGCCAAATTCTTGCCAATACACAGCCCTACTGCTCATGTCATTAGGAGCCTGGAGAATTGGAGATTTATTTATTTATTTATTTCTAAAAGCTCCTGTTTTTTGAACTGGACCACTTTTTCTCAGAAGAAACGCATTAACCTGCATCATCAGCAAACAGTTTTATGCAACACGCAGCACGTTGGCTTTCACATCCGTTGTATGATAAAGCAAATAAGAGAAGGAAGAGAACACCGTGTTTCTGCAAAACACTTGCGCACGCTGACATTTTGCTGTTTAAAAACTCATCTGCGATCATATCRGGTGGTAATGGTTCTCTGAAGGAAGCGACACATATTCAAAACAATTTGCACAAAAGTTTTGCCACCCTCAAGGCGGCCTAAAATTATATTTAGAAAAGCGCAAGTTGCGTCAACAACCCCACTGTCAGACCTTTGAGCAACCTGGAGCTGATCAAGCTCTGCTGAACATTTCTCAGCTGCACATCTTTAAAACTTTTCTCCAAAGATTTCCCAACAGGGGACGTTAGCGCTACAGGCTTGTACTCATTAAGCAACAGTGGGGGGGAGAAGCTGCTTTTTGGCACTGTTACAATGACTGATGCTTTTTTAGAGTTGAGTTCTCTGAAACAGTCACTTTAAAAATAATAATAAAAAAAAAGATTTGTGGTGCTGTATTTTTAGTTTTCTGCCAAAGAACTGATACAGACAACATTTGCTGTCTTTCGCTTTCAGAAAGCATTTCGAAACGAGATCTTGCTCATTAAATTTCAGCTAATAAATTTGTTCAAGGCCACATGTGCTTTTAGAGGTAATTTAAAGAAAGCTTCAGCCTTTGTTATGCAAGGTGTTAATTACCCAGCATAGACTCTGCCTTGTAATTGTTGGAGAGCAAGCTGATTAATTTTGTTCTCCACTGATAAGAAAAATCAAGGTTTATTTTTRAGTGAACAGAAACACTTTCTTGGGACTTCCAGCCCATTATTAGCAGAAAGAAAGAAGCTGACACAGCCTTGATAGGTTCAATTTCAGAACAAGTCTAACAGAGCAGCTGAAACAATCCAATGAATAAAAACCTCCATTCAGACAGAAAAGAAAGAAAAAAAAAACATGTTTCGACCATTATTCCTTCAGCATCAATAAGTAGCAGAAAAACTCAATTCAGTAATGTGGTTTGATGCATCTCTGATTGTTTTTATAAAACCACCAGCCTGGTTTACTGCAGTATTTTAAAGGGAATGTTAAAACAATGAACAAGAGAGGAACTTTTAAACAGATGGACAAAGCCAACATTTTCCTCTCATATAAATCAAATGTTTCCTACAGAACTAATATTCCATAAAACACCTTAAAAAGCAAAACCTAATTAGAGTACTGCTCTTGAACACTTTGGAGTAAATTCACAAGCTTGGTCTTTTTTTAAAAGCTATAACTATCTCAATTTTTTTTAATACAGCAGTCATATGTTTTGTAACTGCAACTAGTATTTAGTTACTGAAGTTAAAATACACCAAAAGCAAGATATTTTTTCTCCCTAAATTTTTATTTTTATTAAGTGTCACAGAACATGAAAAAAAAAAGAGGTATTGAGGGGGGAAAATATTGGGCTATGATTCCTATCCAGTTCAAATTTGGTAACAGTATCATCATAAATGAATATTTGAATGATATCCAGCATGTCCCATTTCATAAATGGACACTTGTTCCAAACACAGTCATTTCTAAATGCTTCAACACAGAGACTTCACTGAGGACTCATATAAAAGATAAAAATCCCACAAGTCATATTCTACCATCCATATTTACTCGTTGCATGATTAAAATAAAAACAAAAAATGATTAATTTTCAGGAATATTAATACAAGCTGGAGGACATTCAGCAAAACCCCACCAACAAAGAGCTAAAACACGACAAAAAAACAAACAAAACAAAACAAAAAAATATACAGTGTATATA
>NW_013952413.1:2092628-2096463 GCF_001266775.1 Austrofundulus limnaeus | reverse complement strand
TCTTCTTCTTCTTCTTCTTGGATTTTTTTGGCGGTGGACATCCAACGTTAAGATGCATTAGCGCCATCTACTGAAAACTGGATGTGTACTGCAGGCAATTTAAAAGGTTAAGGGTGCTGTTGTGTCTCACAAAAGTAAAAATTAAAATGGATAAAAGTGGAAAGAAATGTGTGTGCTGCCTTGGATTCAGTGAACCATTAACAATCTTGTAATTTCTTYTCTTTCCCATTGAAACCTTCTGCTGGTTCAGATTTTTGAGAGGAAACAGTAGATCCAYGCTTTAATGAATGCAGGCAGATTAACATTTGTCAAGCTGGAGCACTACAGACTATAATTTTTAATTAGATCAAATTTAATTTATGGAGCTTGTTCTCCACTTTAGTGCACTTTCATTTAATTACATGCTGTGTGCTTCTTCACAAGAAATGCTCAAAAATAACCCTCCTCTGCTCCACAGAAAACACTAATGTTGGGTTGGGTGTGCAGTCTTTTTAAACATTTGTAATTGACTTAAAACTTGTGTTTCCAAGAACAGAAATGTAGTTTTTAGTCAAATTTCTTAGTAYTTTCTCTTGAAAAGCAAAGTTGAAACCAGTAATTAGGCTTTTTCAAAAGAAAGTATATCTTTTCAGCGATAATAATTGATTACATGGAAATCAGAAATCCATTAAGTGACCAGTTTTAACACTAATGCATGTATTTAAAAACACCCAGAGCTTTCAAACAAGGCTTGATTTTCTACCTCAAGGGGTGTAGTGATTATCAACAAATAAAATGGTTGCTTGCAGAGCTGTCGGGCTAATGTGAACCACAGAAGGACCATGTGAGCAGACTCAAAAACCYGGGAGACCGAATGTCTTTAATCCTTTCAGCAGCTACACTGACAAAATAAAAAAAGAAAGATGAAACAAAAACCATTAAACATGTTCAGTCACATGTTTTGAGATATTTAAAATGCAAAAAAATATATGTTATAGAGGAAATCTGCTTTCATCTGTCCATGTGCTGCAAAGAGAAGAGGAAGGGCTGATGATTCTTGGAAATTAGACTTAAATGATGAATCTTTTAGAAAAAAAACATGTATCACTCTGAAATACAAATCATTTAATTTTATTATGAATCTCAAAATGTCTGAATATAAATCAAACAAAGTAGATATGAAAGCTGCTGGGGCGTATGTGTTTGAGTCACCAAAAATGAAAAAAGAAAGTTCTTTTAATTTGATTATTCAAATGACTTCCTTTTTGTGATTTGCCAAGCCAGAAAATGTAGCCTTATTTAGAAATGAGAACATTTATTTTTATTGCCTGGAGGATAGAAATYTTACCACACAGTTTGACAAATTGAGCCTCAGAAGGACTGTACCATAGTTTTTTATTATTACGTCCAAGAAACATGACACACTGTGTTATAAAAACATTTAAGTGTAAACTATTTCCTGCAACATGTTAAACTCACAGAAGGTTAGTTGTTATAGTCACAGGAATTTACCCYATGTACTGTATATTTTTGAGTTCATAATGTGGTGAAAAATGCTCGTGCGAGGTTTGTTGTACAAAAATAATAAATAGAAAAAGACYCAGGAGCAGGATTTAAAGCAGAACTAGAGGCAAACCTTGCAGGTAACCATAAAAACAGATAATAACAGAGAAAAGCATGASTGTGAAAATGCTCAGAGGGGTGATTTGTGAGGTTGGGCTAATCCTTAAAGATGCAGGACAGGTGAGCAATGACCAGAGGCCAAAGACAACTGAAGGTGGAGAATGATTGGAGACAAAGCGGGAGAACGGAGTAAACTGAAACATAATGGACTCCACCAACAAGGAKAAAACTAATTTTAAAACACAATCCCTCAAAATCAAAGTGAAATTAACCATATTTATATAAAGGCTTCACAACACAAACACACAAGCCAGTAAAGGTTTTTAAAATGTTTTTCTGTGGATTTTCTCTGATAAAATTATCATCATTATCTAATCAGCTGCAACGTTTTTGAGCTGCTTCGGAGTCAATCTACAAAGATCACGTCRCACCAACAGGAAAAGGAACGARCACAGCATCTGTATTTTCAAAATAATTCACCAAAAAGGCAAACTAATTTAGTTAAAATCACAGCTTATATTAATAAATATATKGAYATATTTCTACACGAATGCTGTCAAAATGTATCGTTCTGTTTAGGAAGCAGATGACACCGTAGCGTGCTGYTTATGAYACACGTGATTTACATGGATTTYATTTTGAAATAGGAAGTTTCAAAAAGACGACAGTGATGCCATTTCAGCTATGTTTGGGGTCTGTCTTCCAGTGAATGAATTTTTTTGCTCGGACTTCCACAGTTATCACTGCATTTGTTCCTCTTTGTGTTTCACACCGGAGCAGACCTGAGTGGACCGGACGCTGTGTAAACTGGGCTGCAAATGAACGGCGGCGAACTGCGCACCACAGCGGAGCAGAGCTGAACCGTAYCTAGTGTAAATTAGGGGTAAGCTCAGCTTTTCTGTTGTACACTTAATAAGAAAATCAAAATTAGGGATGCACCATAAAAAAAAAATCAGCCGATATTTATATCCGATATAAATACTGCTGTCATGGCTGATAACTGATATTTACTGATATTACACAAACACACAATATATTTATAAGCACAAACGCACTTATGTCTTTTTTTTGATACCGTAAAAAACAACCAAAGTGCTGACATGGCTCAAACAAATATCACTCAAAAAACCATCTCGCCTCCCAAAACAGAAACACAAATGGCAACAAGTGGGAAATCAATATATCAGATGTTAGTACCTTGTTCTTTGCKTTGCTTCGTACAGAGGGTCTGGAGCCTCGGCTATTGAGAAATGATTTTTTTTGCTTGAGGCGTGGACTGCGTTGAAGTTTAAAAATTTTGGTTTGTAGTTACCCATTTGGTTAACCCAATGGATAACGTTTGGCCGTGATGTATGTAGAGCACCAGCTCGACCGCGAAGGAAGCTAAGCTAAGAAGCTAACTGGAAATTGTGTGAGCTGTAAGCAACCATCACTACTGGGAGGAGAGAAGTACCGAGCCAAAAAAAGATGGCCGTTAATGAGTGCTGCAGGCTTTTTGAGACCAATTCAGAGACTTGCTTCATTCACTTCCTCCACTATGCTAAACTACAGGCAGACTAAAATGGCGCAAAAAATCGACGTCATCGTTCAGTATGGCCCGGTTGAAATTCTACCAGAGAAATCCTCGTCTGTGGGAGAAATCCCAGACGGAGCAACTGTGTAGGAATGCAAGGGCCAGGCTAGTTCATTTCTAAAACACTATTAATCAGTACGCTCAACAACAAGCATCCTATTGCATGTTCTTTGTGTTTAGTTGCGTTCTCACAACATTACTTTGTGTTCCTTTTACAGGCTGGAACTTTGGTTGTTCACAACAATAAATTCTCCCGGCTCTAACTGTCTACAGCCCCTCTGCAAAAGATCAAATGTGTCAAACTTTCTCTTGGTCAAAGAGAGAGATAAAACTGGGGACAGCTGAATCATCAAATGGCAGGCAATTTGACAGACAGGCAAAATACTACTTGCTACTCAGACTCACTCACATTCAGTGCACACACATTTGTTTTGTAACCTTTATTTACGTGGTTGGCAGAAAAGTAAACAATTAGTAATCTTTGTCCGATTCAGAATTTTTAGCAGTAAATAAGTTAAAACAAACATTTAATTCATTTGTTGGGTAATACATAAAAAAGCAGCTTTGTAGATCCTTCTTTGTCGAAGAATTAGTCTCAGAATAAATTATTTTCATTCTAATTCATGTTCATCAAACTTGTCTGAGATGATTGGTTATCAG
>NW_013952413.1:2073178-2091820 GCF_001266775.1 Austrofundulus limnaeus | reverse complement strand
GATCAGACATGTTTTTTATTATTGTCATTAGTGATTATCTCAATTTCGGCTAAAAGAATTGACAAAATCCTACACACTGTGTTTTTAAATAGCTTGTACCCCTTGGGCTCCTTCCTTTTGAATCTTGTCCTGAAGGAGAGGACTTGGAGTGGGCAGATCATAACGTGGTTGCTTTTCTGTTTATCGTTCCCGTCAAAAAACGGGGAAACAGCTTCTCCAAAGACGACCAGAGATTCTGCAAATTCTTTCTTCAGAACCAGCACAACGCAGAAAAGATCCGGTTACACAACCTTTATRTATTTGAGTGTTTATAAGGACTCCAAAGACTCAAAATGTATAATCTTCTGTGCACGTTAACAGTTTATTAACACTGATGGGTACATCGGGCTTCGGCTTGAATCAAAGCCTGACATTCTGCAGCCTTTTTGTTGATCAGTATGGGGCAGACTGTCTGTTTCTCTCAGCTCCACTCCTGTGCGCTCACTTGAGATGAGAGAAACTTTTACAAGGGTTTTTCTAGTGGGAGTTGACCTGACTTTRGACTAAAGTAGAAATTGATTTTCCTTTGTTAAGCATCAAGTTCAGAAAGGAGAAATGAAAGTAAGTGGTATAAAGAAGTAATTTCAGGTCAGCGGGTTACTGTTCAGGAAACGTTAGGGACGGTGAGCAGACAGAAYGATTGGCCTGTCAGCTGTCAAACTTTGGTTGGACATCTTGCCAAAAAACATTGCTTTTTTAAAAGTGCAGAACTCAAAGTTGCTGCAGTTGTACAATAAACCCAAGAGGTCAAAACACAGTGACATACCTTTAAAACTTGAAGGGGACACATCATGCAAAATACAACTTTTTACCCATTAAATGCATTTTGTTATGTRCTTGGAGTCTCCAGGAGAGCAAAAAAAAAAAGTAATTTAGTTTTGCCCGGTGCTGCATAGATATCTTTATATTCTGTTTGGGTTATTCAATGCATTTTCACTCCCAACTCGTCACATATTGACACTTGCAGGTTCCCTCTGCGTCCGGTCTTGGCACGTCAGCTATTGGCGAGAACAAGGAGGAGGAGCCCATCGTCATAAATTTGAAAAACGTAGAGAAGGCATGGACAACTAACCATCCCAAACCCTAAACTTAACTTCTATTAGCCCTAGACATACTTTAGGAGGTCAGGGATGCCTAAAATTAACCAGTAATCCTGATCCCTAATATTAACCACAGACCCCAACTCAAAGACCCTATGTGGTGCGTCAATAACTGCCGCAAGGGGGTTACCCGATGAGTCAAAACCAGACGCAGAGGGAACCTGGACAAGCATCGATATGTGTCGAGTCGGGAGTAAGAATGTGTTAAACTATTATRTCGCAGAATTTGTGACGGAACTGCCCAATAAAGTCTGGACTTACTGACTACAATTTCATTTGCTTTAAGCTTGGATTATACTTCAATACAATGTTAGAAAGCTGGTTGGAGATTGTGTCATTTTGGACGTCCTTTTCCTGAGCAAATATAAACAGGCTGAAGACGCGACGGGCCGTAAATTATCATAGCTCCTCTCTCCACCCTCCTACAGCTCATGTAAGTGCATAAAAAGCAATAAGGATGGCTGGATATTGTTTTTTTATTACTCAATTATCTCAATGATATACGTTAAAGGTGGTGATGAAAAAAGACGTGAACATCAGCTGCATGTTCACGTTCAATGAGGTCAAAACTAACTGCTCTTCTAGCTCTTTGACCAAATGGACACATGCACCAATGAACAAACACACCCACGAAGTTCTGACCAATCACACGCTACGAGCCGCAAGGTCCGCAKTGCAGAGTTCTGACTGGGAGCAATGTACGCGACGGCTGATAGCAGCAGGAGAGCAGACTGAAGTTACACAATTTTTATCACTCAGCGGGGGGGAAGAGGACGTACGACTCGAAGTATAAACCCCTCTATCAAGGTAGAATGGACAGCTCTGGAAGCTGGAGAGGGCGGGGTGTAAAGCWCCTCTTTTGGATTTAAAGAGACAGCCTCAAAACGAGTTTATCTGAGACACACCTCGAAAAGGAGGGAAAGAGGGRCATGYGAAGTTASAATACGGAGGAATTCATACAAAGCATTGCAGTTCCACTTTATATAGACCCCAACTGAATGATTTAAATGTGAAAAAAGAAGGATTTAAAACCACWTATCTCCTTAAAGTAGTTAGTACAAATAAGTCTTTACAGTTTAAAAAAATTTCCCAATTTCCCATTTTATTACTAGTCTATGTGGTAATTAATTAAAAAATCAACAATAAAATCAAACAAAAATGTGAATAAAAACAGGATCGGTTGCTAATGTTCTGAATATTTATTGAAGTAAGAGCAGTGCACCATTTCATTAATAATCATAATGAGTTCAACCTACAGATGACAAATAAAATGTCATTCTTTTAAGCTGGACAAAATGTGATGAAATTACTTCAGTCACATAAACTAATGCTGAGATGAAGGCATTCCGCAAGACATACAGGTGAAGGAGAACTTTTTTCTTCTTCAAACAAATATATTAGTTATATTGACGCAGAAAATAAATGGTAATAATAAAGATAAATTGTGTCTTGGATGATCAGGCAAACCCGTCGGTAGGTGAACATCTGGTGCTGCTGACAGGGCAGTCAACTCAAACAAATCGACATTTTATCATATGTCCATTACCATGTTTTTGACATGATCAGGAAAAATGACATGCCAGATGACAACTAGACACATCGTTGGTGCCTCCGGAGACAGAGTWTGCAACTGCTCATTACTGTTGCGTGATTTATTGTGAAGAACTCTTCAAGTCTAAGAGCCTAAAACCTTTTTTTTAATATTACACAGGATAAAAATGGGATTTCATTATTTAATTTACAAGCCCACAAATCMTTTAAAGCACACAACACATAGTTCTGCTTTAATACGATGAAAATAAAAAGGCATGGAACGTAAATCCAGTATTCTTGTCTGCCACACACTGACCACATGTAGTCATCAGGGTTTTGTTTTAGGTTTGCTTCTCGGAGAATGTAAGATCAGCAAAACAGTAATAATTTTTTGACAACACTTTCCACCTGGCAAACTGTGCATTTGTGATTCTGTAAGAACTCGCTCATTGTTTGCAATGGATCCATGGTCTCTCCAGAGCTAAGGACACATTCTCYGTTTTTGTTTCAGCGCCTCAGTCTCCATTTTCATTCATTCCATTTTCCTGTAAATAAAAAAAAATAGTTGTTGAGTAAGCTGAATTTAGAAGTAGTCTTGCAAAAATCAATGCTTAGTCTGGAACTTCATCTGTTTTGCAATTGTAGAAGAGGACTTGAATGAATGTACAACAACTTCTATGTAAACAATGTCAAAAATGCACAAAGTAGGAAACCACAAGTTAAATGAAATAAAAGCCTTGGTGCTTTACAGCCTAACAAGGATACAAGAACCGGATCACCGACAACTATAGTGAAGAGGTAATCATGATGGAAGGTAGTACAACTCCTACAATACAACACATGAAAATCAAACGATCATGTCAACAACAAAACAGGACTAAGAAAACAACAGGAAAGCACATTCATGGACAGAAACCATAACCTAMACACCCACATAGCTCAACATTTCCATTGTTTTTACTTGCATGAGCTGCATTCTCTGGACCAGCTGCTCTGCCTGGCTGACAGGAACTCTCCAGGGGCAAATACAGCGTCTGCTTGAATAGTCAAACAAAYCTACCCTCCATTATGCTTTTCTCAAGCTTTTTACAGGAGTTTAGGAACCGACATTTTGAGGTCATATTATGGGTTTATAGTACAACGGGACTTGAAAGAACCAAGAAAAGGACAAGAGCGCTGTGAAGATATTCCAACCCCACTTAAATAAAGGTCTGAGCTTAGTTTGTACCACTAGAATTACAACTACAACAAATTCAACATAATGCACAAAGTCAAAAAGAAAAAAATATGTAGGCCATTTGGACGAGTTCTTCTTTAATGAAACAGTTTGTCTCTCCTCCAAGAGACTTCTTCAGTCTGAGGAGTTTCAGGTGAACTCGGTTTGAGAGGAGTAAAGGAAGCAATTTTTGTGAAGGAAAACTGTCCATCATTAAACAGAGGTGGAGGCCTCTGTGTCCAGTTGTCCCCTTCAATGCTGTTATTGCAAGTATGACTCCGCCCCCTGTGAGCAAAAGGTGTGAATCAGGGCCACAACGATAGTCAGGTGATGGGGCACATGACACTCTATGAATGATAGAGCCAATAACTAACGACCTACTGTTTGGCTGATGGCCCTCTTTTGCATGTGACCAACCAGTTTGTCCACCATGTGGAGGCAGAGCTTATAAGGCTGAGTTCACCTGAAACTCCTCAGACTGAAGAAGTCTCTTGGAGGACAGAAGAGCCCGTCCAGAGGACCCAGTTATTTTTCCTTTTTCRTTTKTCTACCTGGTTTACTGAGATGCATCAGGACAACTCGCACAACGTTTGAATACTCTGTAATTTTTGCATTAATTCACAAAAGTTTATCACTTGATCTCATCAGTACAAGATAGAAATTGACGCCAACCATCGCTGATGTCCCCCGTCGCATGTGCAGAGTAAAAACGGCAAAAAGTAGCAAATCGTGATCTCCACTTGATATCGCGATGTGCTTGCATAAGGTGAACGGACAGACAGAGAGCATTTCTCTGTCCCCCGCCTCGGCAACGGCATCACTTCTCTCTATGAGACGTGTCTTTTTTATCTTTTTTTTTTCGGTAAATAACATCTACAAATGTAAACATGTTTTCAGAGCCTCAGCCTCACAGAGCTAATTATTATTCTTCCCAATTAGTGAAACTTTTACACATCTAAGAGCTGCTCAGCATTGTGTGGTGGGCTTTTCTTAATTTTTTTATATATAAAAGATTATTCAATTTTAATTAAGCTTAATTAAAAAAAACATTGAGACTCTTTTCCCCAATCATTTTCAGAATTCAACCAGCTCTTAACATGATTACAGATAAGATAGAGTATTTCAGGCTCTGGGTAGATAGAAGGATAGATAACTTTAGAACAGCACATAATGAACCTTTTTCTGTCTCATTTGTCATATTTGCGTTCTATCCYCCCAAACACGTGACATAGAAACCACCCCATTAATCAAGTTTTCTGGTTCTAGTTTTGTGTCCCTAAAGAATGTGTGAAAAAGAAACCATTTGTTTAAGAACAAAATGTTGGTAAGTCTGTAAAATATGATCAGTTAAAGCAAAGAAATTGCTCAAGGAGACATTTTTAAATGTTGTAACATGTTTACCGCCCCACCAMCACACACGGTTAATAATATATTACATGTTGATCACTGCAGGCACATTCACGCTCATTGATATTCTTTTAAATCTGCTTCTTCAGCCTTTGATGGAACTTCTGAGGGACTCTGTTGAACAGGCTTGATGTATAGTTTACATTTGGCCCAACACCATTTCATCAACATCTGTTTCACCTTTTAACGGAGAAGAAACTCCAGTTGATAACTGTACTATATGAGATAAATGTGTTTTCACACTTTCTAAGGGGTAGGGGTAATGTGTTGTACGGACACATTCGATAAAATGGTTGTCTAAATATAGCAAATATTAAAATCCACATAAACACTAAGATAAGAGGTGTTTTATTGACCGRATGCCTATAACTTTTGGTATGAATATTAAGTATTAAGAAAAGTACAAATAATTTTTCTCCATGGTTTTCTTATTATAGTGACATATTGTGTCGTTATCAGGAAATAATATGGTTACTGAATGATACACAAGAGGAAAACCATAACTTGCTATCTCAAGAAAACCATCAGGAAATTAACTCGATAGAAAACTCTCAGTTATTTCATGATAACAACATATTTTGTGATGCCGACATACAGTATGTCAGTTTTATCATGAGAAAACCATGGAAAAACATTATTTGCAGGAAACGTCCACTCTCAGCTTCCATAGAAAACCTCTAGTTAAAAAGAAAAAAGKTCATAAAGCTAAAGTTAACACGGAACTATCTGATTGCTAAATGTTTGTATACTGATGGGCTTTTGGCTCAGGTTCTTCACACAAATCAAAGGTTTTCAGGAAAGAGTGCCAGGTAAGATTGATTAGCGTACCCGGGGGGCTTTTCTAATCAGTGTCTAGCTGCCTTTGTGGGTAACCTCTGCAGGCCACGGCCATCTACACGTCACTCAGCTTTGGCAACTTTAGATTCAACCTGACAGGTTTGCATTGTTTTGAACGTGTTCTGTGATGGGAGCTGTCCTTGCTGGACAGCAGTGTATTTGTGTTTGTTTGTTCGGTTTTAAAAGTTCCGTAGCAAAAGTAAAGGAAGAAAGGAAGGAAGGAGGAAGAAAAAAAATTCTTTCATTCCCCAACCATCTTTAAATCAGCAACATTTATCGTCTTACTGGCATTACAATTCATTGTCATGAATAATTCTTGTCAAATTATTATATTCAATAATTCAACTTTTGCTCACAATTTTTATATAGGGCAACAAAAAAGAAACACAAAACATTTTTTTCCAAACCAAAACTGCCTGCCATGCTGTCTTTTCTTTTAATCCAAATTTGATCCAATAGACWAAGGTTTTATTCCCTGAATGTCTGTCAAATTTCACATATTTTATTAAAATTTATAAGGTCAAGGTCAAACGATATCAAATAGAACACTTGGTTTGGTTATTTAAATTAGGTTGTTTTTTGTTAGCATAATTTTTCGTGAACATTTCTCAAAAGAAAAAACAAACAAACAAACAAAAGGGTCTTTGTAGCAATAACTTCATTTTTTACTTTTCTTTCAGCAAAGTTTTCAAACACAAATATAGAAATTCAATTTCAACTCCCCTTACATTACAAACAATATTCTGTTCTCTCCTCACATTTCCTGACTGTTTCTTGTTTTTATTTACCTGTGATTTGAAGCAAATTGACATACAATAAGAGCTAAAAGCAAAACCTCCAACCCAAATTGCCAACATAACAAACATTGATTATGTGTCCAATTTCAGCCACTCTGCCTTCATCATGTCATCATCCAGGTGTGATATTTGTTGGTCCTGAGTCAAAATGTATGTGCCTTTAAGAGCATAAAGGTGTAAAACACACAGAAACACACTTTGCATGGTGTCCATAGTTGGAACATAAGAAACTTTCAAATCAAGCTAATCAGTGATATTCACCCTCATCAAAAGCCAAATTATGCTTTTCAGAACTTTTTGAAACATCTTCATTTTTCCAAATTGTGATTAGAAAAAGGAGATTTGAAAGTCCATCATGCCAAGTATCCACTATTTTTGTAATTAAAGAGAAAAAACCATTAAAACTTCATTAGACTCTCACCAAACGCAAAGAACATGAGAAATAATGAGCTACTTTGATCCCATCAGTCAGCTTTAAGAATTAGACTTAATGTAAAATTGATTAAATTAAGTTGTTACGGTTATTGATTACTGATTTACAGATGGATTCCTTCCGAAGGGGTCAGTAGGTGCAAGAGTGCTGATTTTGCACAGTCATAGTGAGAAAGAACATAAATACCCACTAGGTTGTTTTGCAACTGTATCTCAAACTGTATGCAATCCACCAGTTTGTGGCGTCTCTCAAAGACCTTCAGTGTACACAGAAGGAAATGTTCCTCCCAACAGATAGCCAAGCTATTAGGACTCTCCAAGGGCCACATTTTACATTATTACTGGGAGTGTGCTGAAGCAGTCAACCAACTGGGGAGAGATAACAGTGTTAACGCCACTTTATACTCCCTCCGAATTGCTGACGTCGGCACGGGTTGTCGCAGTTTCATGATGAAAATTATGTTACCGGGCTTTGCAGTATCGGCTCGGCCGCCCCTTTTGGCACAAACCGCTGGCAGAACTTTTTACCCCCCTCCCGCAAAGACGGTAATGTGTGATTGGTCTGAAGTTCGTGGGCGTGTTTGTTTGTGCTGAAAGCACTCTGACTGTTCTGCTCGGTAAAATAAAAAGAAAAAAGAAAAAGACTCGCTCCTAGAGCCGACTGTTACCAGGAAGCAGAGTTTTATGAAGATAGTCAAACCGAGAAAAATTCATGAATGGAGATTAAACAGACGTTGTGCACGGAGGAATCTGACAGATAAAAACTGTGGAGCTTTAACAGATGTGGATAAATACGTCGGGTGAATGTTGAGTCTGACTTTTTAATCGGCTTTGTCGACTGTAGCGGGAAGAAACTCCATGCAGTGACTYAKGTTGTAGCAGGAGGGGGTTTCCCAGGAGCTCAGCACGGTGTGTCTCTGGAGCTATGAAAGGTCTGTGTGAAAACGAACGCCAAACAACAATGTGACCGTGCGTCTACCCATCGGCGTCGGAGCGAGTATGTTTCAGGCTTTACTGTTCAGTGGGTATCAGGTAATACCGGCAGTTATGGTAACGAGAGAGCCGACTACCTCGCAAAAGCTGTCAGTCAGRCCCACTTCAAAGAACCAGAGCCTGTTGTAGGTATCTCAACAACAGTCTGTAGGACTGCACAGGCCTGGATTAGATGTCAACACTCAATCCGCTGGAGGGAGCTGATGGACTGTAGACAGGCAMGGGAACTGATTAACAGCCCAAATCTAAGGTTTGGGAAAGCTCTCAACTCCCGGAAAAGGACAACTCGAAGTCCTAATGGCCACAAAACAGTGATGGGACTCCATGACAACGGTCTGTGTGATGCCTGTGGCATTGAATTAGCACTACTTAGACCACTGCCTGGCTCTGAGTAGTCAAAGGAAAATAATTCTTGGGGACCTCTATAGATCCCGAGAAGCTCAGAACACAGTGTTTCTAACCTCATATCCTTCATTCAAGAGACTTGAAGTTTTGAATAAAGTCCCATCTCTTTTTGAGGAGAACCTGCTCATATGGTTTTTTTTATCCATCCCGACTCACCATAAACCGTATACTCAAATAAATTAGTTTTTTTACCTTTAATGTCATAAAATATTAAATCCAAAATGTAAACTGAAAGGAATAAAAAAAACCCAGAAACTTGGGTTTATTGAAGAAACAAAAAGGCCAAATAGGAAAAAAAATTGAGCTTAAATGACCAAACAGTGCACGAGGCTAATGAACACATGAACAGGTGTGGGTGACTAGCCGAAGGCAAGGATGACTGAGGAAGCAACGGCCAGTTACGCAGCAGGAGAAAGAGTGAATATGAAGAAACTTACAAATAAAAAAATAAATAAATAACTGAACCAATTAAAAGTAACAAAAATAAACCTATACACAAAACTACAAGATAAAGATCAAAAATAAAAAATAAAAATAAGTAGGTCCTCTGGATGGGTTCTTCTTTAGTGAAACATTTCATCTCTACTCCAAGAGACTTCTTCAGTCTGATGGGTTTCAGGTGAAACTCAGCCTTATAAGCACTGCCTCCACATGGACAAACAGGTTAGTCACATGCAAAAAAGGGCTATTGACTAACAACAGGCTTGATTAGCTTTATCGTTCAGAGATGGTCATGTTATGTGAATGTAGTGAATGCAAGCGGGGGTTCAACGTCCTCTTTTTTGTCCCTCTTTCCTTCTTTGTGTTGGTATCAGACAAAGACTTGTGTTTGAACTAAGGACAGAATTATTGWTTTAGTCAAGAAAATGAACATTTTAAATACATTTTTTGTAAAAAAAATATATTCCACTATTAGAGGTTCTGTTGTTTTGATGCTATTTGTTTATAAGCATAAACTAGAGGCTGAACATGCAGCATTCCACTAAGTGCTTTTTATGCTTTCAGACTAAAAACCTTAGTGATTAATGAAATTTTTTGCTGATGGTAAACAAACAGGTGGTCACACGGAGCAAAAACATCACACATTATAAAATCCCATACGGTGAGTGTGTTTGTTGATGGGGAACTGCTTCTTGCAAAGATAATGAACCAAAACTTAGATGTGAAAAACTTCCAGATGATTTTTTTTTATTTTTACCAGTCTCATCCCACACATGTAGGCAATTAGAGATCCAACAGTTCATGGCTTCGCTGCAAAGATTTCAAAGCGATTCCTGAAAGTAATCAACACATTTCAGACACACTGACTTCTGAAGCCATCAGTGTGTGAAATTAGAGATTATAAACCAAAGGTTAAAATGATATTTTTTTTAACTGAAAGGTCTTTTGCAACAGCCGTAATTGAGCTGCGTCCAAAACCGAAGATTCTGCAACACATTCCAGAAAGTTTAATCATCTTGTCTGTGTTTGCTGTTGTGCAGCTCTCCTGCACTCCTGCCTCCTTAGCTTTAGTTTCTGTGGCTTCCGACACGTTCGCTTCACCCTCAGGCAGTCTTCTGAATCAAGACAAGTGTTGGAGCTTGATTTGGGGACAAGATAAAAAAAATTGCTTCCAACTGAAATAATTGGGTAAAAGTGATTTTCTTTTAAACACATATTTTGCTGCACTTTAAACTTTGAAAATTGCAAATAATTTAGTGTTTGAATCCCACAGTGCTGCCAAGTTTCCTTTTTTGCTTTCTATTTTTTCCAGTTAGTAAAATGCCATAAAGTGACTTCTTAGTTTTTGTCGTTCTTGTGCCATTTGTTTTTCAAATTTGACCCATTTACAGTAATCACCATGCTCTCTAATCTGATCATTGGTGCACACCTAAACAGCTGATTTGGTTTGTCGTTAAAACAAAGATGAGTTGAGCTGAAAAGCTCAAATAATGGAGGTTGGCATTTTTTCTCTCTCAGTCTTTTTGCTTAGGATGATCAGTGTCGACATACGCAATCATCCAAACACAGCAATGACAGATGAACACGGTTTTCACCAAAATCCTGCGATCAGTCAAAAAGGGGGACAAAAGTTGTTATAATGGAGCACTGTGAACAATAAAATGGATCAAAATCCATGTGAAAACATGCTGAAAAAGAAGCTGACTATTTGGAAGAGTGCACATTTTAATACGAGTTTTACATCTCAGTTCACTGTTGCCTCTTGGTTCGAGTGTGACAAATGATAATTGCAGCTAAAATCATTATACAATAAAATCARAACACAAATTTGAAATTAACTCCATTACATTTTCATGGAAAAAGTGAGACTTGATTGTWTTTAAACAACATACACATTTATAGACACATCCCAAATAAGAATAAATACCAGATTTGGTTTTATCAACTAAATGTGTGTTGGTTGGTCTTCAAGCCTACAGTTGTGGATCCTCTATAAACAAAAACTACCTCTAACTTTGACTGTTCAAGCCATGTGAGTCACTGTGACTCAGCTGCTTCAGCCCACAGCACAAGAACACTCAGGATCAAACATGTAGGCCTGAGATGTTTTAAACTAAATTAATGAGGGTGCATCAGAACTCTAATAGATGGAGGAAGCCAGGATTGTTCTCWATTTCTGGACAGTTTGGATTTACTGAGTCCTCGAATCTGAGCAAGGTTTTTCCATCAGCATCAGTAGAATTACATGAAAGCTCATTGTTTATAACCAACAGCGATAGATAGATAAGTTTGGACACACCTCATTCAAAGAGCTTTTTTTTCATGACTATGAAAATTGTAGATTCACACTGAAGGCATCAAAACTACGAACCAACATGTGGAATTATGTACTTTACAAAAAAGTGTGAAACAACTGAAAATATGTCTTATATTCTAGGTTCTTCAAAGTAGCCACCTTTTGCTTTGATTACTGCTTCACACACTCTTGGCMTTCTCTTGATGAGCTTCAAGAGGTAATCACCTGAAATGGTTTTCACTTCACAGCTGTGCCCGGTCAGGTTTAATAAATGGGATTTCTTGCCTTTATAAATGGGGTTGGGACCATCAGTTGTGTTGTGCAGAAGGTGGATACAGTACACAGCTGATAGTCCTACTGAATAGACTGTTAGCTGCTTTTTTCTTGCCATAATACAATTTCTAAGTAAAGAAAAATGAGTGGCCATCGTTACTTTAAGAAATGAAAGTCAGTCTCACAAAAAAAAAAAAAAGAAAAGAAAAGAAATGGTCAGTCAGTTGGAAAAATTGGGAAAACTTTGAAAGTGTCCCCAAGTGCCGTCGCAAAAACCATCAAGCTCTAAAAAGAAACTGGCTCACATGAGGACCGCCCCGGKAAAGGAAGACCAAGAGTCACTTCTGCTGCGGACGATAAGTTCATCCAAGTCACCAGCCTCAGAAATGTCAGGTTAACAGCAGGTCAGATTAGAAAACAGGTCAATGCCACACAGAGTTCTAGCAGCAGACACATCTCTAGAACAACTGTTGAGACTGTGTGAATCAGGCCTTCATGGTAAAATAGCTGCTAGGAAACCACTGCTAAGGACAGGCAACAAGCAGAAGCGACTTGTTTTGGTTAAAGAACACAAGGAATGGACATTAGACCAGTGGAAATCTGTGCTTTGGTCTGATGAGTCCAAATTTAAGATCTTTGGTTCCATCCACCGTGTCTTTGTGTGACGCAGAAAAGGTGAATGGATGGACTCTACCTGGTTCCCACCGTGAAGCATGGAGGAGGAGGTGTGTTGGTGTGGGGGTGTTTTGCTGGCGACACTGTTGGGGATTTATTCAAAATTGAAGGCATACTGAACCAGCATGGCTACCACAGCTTCTTGCAGCGGCATGCTTTCCATCCGGTTTGTTTAGTTGGACCAGCCTTTATTTTTCAACAAGACAATGACCCAAAACACACCTCCAGGCTGTGTAAGGGCTATTTGACCAAGAAGGAGCGTGATGGGGTGCTGCGCCAGATGACCTGGCCTCCACAGTCACCAGACCTGAACCCAATCGAGATGGTTTGGGGTGAGCTGGACCGCAGAGTGAAGGCAAAAGCCCCAACAATTGCTAAGAACCTCTGGGAACTCCTTCAAGACTGTTGGAAGACCATTTCAGGTGACTACCTCTTGAAGCTCATCAAGAGAATGCCAAGAGTGTGTGAAGCAATAATCGAAGCAAAAAAGTGGCTACTTTGAAGAACCTAGAATATAAAGACAATTTCAGTTGTTTCACACTTTTTTGTTCAGTATATAATTCCACGTATTGATTCAGTTTTGATGCCTTCATTGTGAATCTACAATTTTCATAGTCATGAAAATAAAGAAAACTCTTTGAATGAAAAGGTGTCCAAACTTTTGGTATGTAGTGTGAGAGATACAGATTAAATCCATCTATCTGACAGACAGAATATTATTGATATTCATTAATGCCCTGGGTGTTCACAGGTTAGTATGATTCCTTTTCAGAAATCCTCTGCAGGTCACTGGTTAAATTAGATTTTAAGTGGATTCTTAGTGATGAGTCTCTGCAGGGATCAGGTGAGGACTGAAGTGGAAATTTGGATTTTTTTAAGTGAGAATATGATTGGAGAAGGTGGCCCAGAATCTGTTTTAATAAACACTTTTATACTGAAGCTGTTTTCACTGTCATTCAGAAATCTAGAGCAACTCTTAAAGTCTATTTTTGACAGATTTTTATGAAGAACAAAGCTGTGTGTAAATATGCTGGTGTATATAATCTAAAAGTCACAATAAAAGATATTAAAAGCTTAAAAGTAGTTCTGAGCCTAAAAATTGGCCTTTGAACTTTTCTATACAACTGAACGAGTTGTACATTTGAAAACTTTTCCATTTTGTACAACGACTGTTGAAAACTTTTTCACGATGCAAAAGAATCAAACAAAAATAAAAAACATCCTTGCATGCCAAAATGAATGTCACCAGTTTAACCACACTACAGCAAACTCTCTGCAGGTCAGCAGCTAAAAATGGAAGCAGCAGCCATTTATGTGACAAAGCCAATGCACCTTAATGCACGCGATTAAATTTTTAACGCACAAAGTTTCCGTGGCAACAAACATCAATGATGCAAAGGTCGTCATCGTTTGCAAACCTCTTGGACAAATGCAACATTTTCTTTCTGTTTAAGTCAACTAAAAAATCCAAACATTGAAGATTTTAGGATCACTGAGACGATTCTGCTTGATAGTTAATAGTAAAACTTTTCCCCCCACATGCTGGCATCTCCCAGTTTTGATTACAACATTGGGGCATTTCTATCAACAGAATACAGAAATACGTTTCTCCTTTTTCTGCCCATTTAGCTTAGTAAAATGACTAAATTAAAATGATTCCCACTGTCAGTAGGTTATGCAGATTTTTAGCTAGCCCCATCACATTTGTTTTGTGCAAACTTTTTTTAAATCCAGCATAAGACAGGATTCTGTTTGATATGAGATGTGTGAGGAAAAAATGTTACATGTTTATAAATCAACTTTCGAACCCTGACAGCTCCAAACATCTTGCTAGAAGCTGAGGCAAATGCTTCCGGTTTGTTATTCTTTTTACTGTGAAGCTAACTGAAGCATGCATTTTCCCCTCATGTTATGACAAAACCTGGTCCATGTTCAAATATTCTTTTTGGAGGGTAAAAAAAAGTAATTTCAGAGCAGTTTATGGCTATTTTTTGATTTCTTTTTAAGCCAGTCCAGTTTACAGCGTCGCTTAGTCCTTATTCTGTGTACATTTTAGATGACATCTTTTAGTTTCCAGACAGTGAGTTTTCTGCTTATGTTCTGATGATACTTTAAAAGCCACCCTGCATAAATCCATTGAAGGCTTAAAAACCTGCATAACTTTTATTTTAGATACACAAGGACGTTGCAACAAACAAGACAAACTAAGCTTTTTGTTACATGTTCTACTTTAAACCAAAGGACTGAACTTAACTGTTGCACTTTCCACCATTTAGAAATGATGCACTTGGATATGATGCAATTAAAAGTCTGGAGAAATCATGAAAACAAAAACTGTGGACAAAACAATAAAAACCAAAGTGGCGTCAGAAATAGTTTAATTTTCAGTCAAAGCTTACAAAAAGTAAAAAAGTGCTGATGCAAACCACCTCCTCACCTTTGAATAAAGAGATTTTCAGAACTTTGTGAAACAATCCCTCATCCAAGTTGTGAACAACGTTAACATGTGATTTGTTTGAATCAACCAAATACAAAAAGACTAAAACTTTTCTAATGTCAAATATACTATTAAATGCCATTTTTTTTACATATTTAAGTGTCCCACATTTTACCTTTTATCTAAAAAGATTCCATTTTATTATTTTTAAAACATGGCATATTCATTTAATGAAGGAAAACATGACTTTCTAGACAAATAGCCTGATTATTCAGTGCTCTGTTTTTTTTACATATTTAAGTGTCCCACATTTTACCTTTTATCTAAAAAGATTCCATTTTATTCTTTTTAAAACATGGCATATTCATTTAATGAAGGAAAACATGACTTTCTAGACAAATAGCCTGATTATTCAGTGCTCTGCTGCCTCAAAACTTTGAAAAGACAGTCAGCAAAGAGCCAGCCAGCACCACACATGATGCCAGGAAGAAGATGGAGCAGTTTACAGCACCCTGAGGGAGGAAGGAACAAATAACGATCAGATCTCTTGGCCCTCTTACTGTGAAATTCAGTACACATTTAATGAGCAAATGCATCATCCCAAACAATTTGACTTTTTGCTCCTGAACACACTGGTGTGTCAGGGGTTTCCCCCTCTTTTCTTTTACCGTATAACGTTAAAATGTTTTAAAAGAAATCGTTGATCCTTACCTTAATTTCTTTAAACACCAASGATCCCCACAGCGCAGCAACTAGACCGTAACCCTATTGTAAAGAAAAACCAGTGATTACAGACGGACTGATTCAAATGTTTATTTAAAAAGGAATACAGTTTATTACTCAAAATRAACTTGTTAAAATCAAAGACTAAAGTGTCAATCTGGCTGTTTTGACATTTCATTCCCTGTGCACAGCATGCAAGGTAAAAGTATATTTTCAATAAAATCTGTTCTATAGAAAATAAATTCAATACTTATGCACTATAGGCTTTAAATATGGAGGACATTATAGAGGACTGTAACTGACATAACTAGAAATAAAAGAAATATATAAATGGACGAATAAACACACTTAAAATGCACCAAATATTTATTATTAGAACTTTACCTCATGTTTTATAATTTMAACTTCCTGATTTTTTCCAACTTAGTTCCAAAAATTTTTACAACATAATTTACATTTAGWGTTTTTTGGTTCATGCTCCTTCCTTTCTGTTGACCAATAGGAAAGGAGCTGACCCAAGAAGCTCCACCCACCTCTTTTGTATAATGGAGGCATAAATGAATTGGTAAATTAAAAAACAGGAGACAAATGTAAAAGCTACACATGGTTAYAAATAGGCTTGTGGGAAAAATTTAACAAAAATTATCATTTATGAGACAGATGCATGTACATGTAAAAAACTTTTTTTAAACAGTAAAATGTAAATTATGTTCTAAACTATATGGATTTGTTGGAACCAAGCTGTAAAAATGAGTTTGAAGGTCAATTTAATTATAAAACATGAAGTTCTAATTTTAATTAATTGATGCTTTTTTATTGCCCATTTATTTGAACCATTTATATATTTCTGCTTTTGTTTCTAATTATGTCAGTTTCGGCCCTCCATATTTAAACCCACAGATTAAGAAAAAGGACCAACATACTGTATAACGGGTTTTCCTCTGACTATGCCCCCTTAACTTGTGRGGTGCCACAGGGCTCAGTGTTGGGTCTGCTTTTGTTTTCCCTTTTACATTACTGCACTTGCTGGCATCATTCAGTCCTTTTCAGATATTTATCACATTTATGTCGATGATATTCAACTGTATTTTTTATTTAGACCACATCAACTGGACAGGTTGGCCATCCTCGTGMAATGTTTGTCCCGCATCAGTGGCTGGCTTTCCAACAACTTCCTGGTTCTTAACACCAGTAAGACTAAAATTATGATTATTACTCTGTCACTTGAACCAAAATGTTAGCCAGAAGATATCATCTTTTCCCAGTTAGTGAAATAAGGTAAAAAATGTGTCACATTTGACTCAAAACTAGGCTTCRACTCACACATTAAGGCCGTTTTCCGTTCTTGTTTTTTTTTTCCATTTAAGAAACATTTGTAAGATTAGACATATGGTCTCCAGAGTTGATCTAGAAAAAATCCTTCATGCTTTTGTCTCATCTCATCCGGACCACTGTAATACCCTTTTTAAATGTCTGGATAAATCCACAATTTCCCGTTTGCAATTAATTCAAAACAAGCAGCCAGACTTCTCACCAAATCTAGCAAATTCTGCCACATCACTCCTGTTTTATATTCATTACATTGGCTTACAAAAGAATTAGTTTTAAAGGAACTTGTGCTGACACACAGAGCATTGCATGGCCAGACCGCTGACTATTTTTGCCAGCTTGTAACTCAAATATTCTGTTGTTCATTGTCCTCGTTCTGAGACTTTGACTCTCCTGGTTGTACCATGAACTCGATTAAAACTAAAGGGGACCGGGCCTTCCAGTCTGAGGCTCAAAGGCTGTGGAACAGTTTGCTCTTACAGCTTAATTCTGCTGATTCTGTGGAAGCTTTTAAAAAGCAACTAAATACATTTTTTATTTTCCCAGGCTTTTATGTCTTGATTTATTGTCATGTTTTTTGTTTAGTGTGTTTTCTATTGTCCGTCTGTGAAAAGCACTTTAAAAATAAATTTTACTTAAGTGGGACAGATGTTTTTGTCTAAAGAATGAAATGTAAATTACCAACCTAATCTAAGTTTAACACAGAGTGATGTTGAAAAAAAAACTAAAAAGGAAATGCACATTTTTCCTTATCAGGAAATAAATAGGCAAAGACTAAATCTCCAACTACTCATTAGTTAAAACACCCTTTTAAGTCTTATCATTAGTTTAGGATGAATTTTGTTTAAYGAATAATGTTCTAAGAAAACAAATTCTGGGCCAACTTATTACTTGACATTTACAAGCCAAAAACACAGATATACACATCAGATAATACTAGAGATTGAAGAAACAACCAACCAAGCAATTTGCAATAAAATTATAGTRCTGGTGCTTTAAACATTTCATTCACAAAGAAGCACTGAACAGTGTGTGCAAAGCAGTTTTCATTAAAAATAAAATATAAAAACAGTCCTTGGAGGAGGTTTTACTCACTGCAGTGACGAGGGGAAAGGTAATGACAGAAGTCAGATAGTTATTGGCCAGAAACCAGCAGTATGTCCCAACTGTCCACATCAATCCAGACAAAAACCCTGAAGCACAAAAAGATTGTATACTGTACAAAAATAATAATAAAGCAGAGAGCTTGCAGTGTAGTTGCATGAATTTGATGTCAAATGTAGGACAAAATCTGACTGAAATACAACAAAAGTCCTTTCAGTCCCATTTTTAAATATTCATAAAGCATATTCACTAGCTTTAAATAGGTCAGATTTGAAAAGCCAAACTGTAGTCAATGTTTTCCATTTGCAATGAGCTAAAAAGGAGCTGCATGACATTTCCACCACAACAGCTGATTCTTCTGGACTTAGTCAGGGTCAAACTTGAACTATTATTAGCTGCTGCAGTGGCCTACAGAGCACTGCATCTCACAAAAAAATAAGTTGTGGAAAATAAGTGAAAAATCCTTTATGGCGTAGACAACGGGACAGGGCTTAACTCTTCAATAGATTGTTCTTTTTTTCATGTACAGTGCCCTGAGACAATGCATGTTGTGACTTGGCGCTATATAAACCGAATTAAATTGAGTTTAAACTAATTTACCTGAA
>NW_013952413.1:2065018-2071697 GCF_001266775.1 Austrofundulus limnaeus | reverse complement strand
TAAGTCATCATTTACCCAGAATGCTTTGCAGTGTCAATAAAATGGCTCCGTCTGTGTGAATATATTTTTTAAAATGTATAAAAAACTAAACAGCCTACAGTATTGTTACAGACTTTATTTTACAGTTAAAATGTTTATCAAATAAAGTCTAATGTCACAAGTAATTGTGGACCACTTTAAGATGAATAAGTTCGAGGCGTTACCTGGMAGGATGGCTCTAGAATAAACCCTGGGTTTGCTTTTCATGGCTGCACAGTAGATAATAAAATACAATGTGCTTCCAACAAAAACTCCTGAAGTCTGTGCATGGACATAGTCAAGATCTGGGAAGAGAAACAGAAATTTGCTTTGGCTCTGAAACCATCACTGCTTTTTTAGACCAAAAAAAAGGGGTAAATAAATAAATTAAAAGAAATTTAAAAAAGAACAATAGCGATGACCAAAATGACATTTAATTTTTCATTATTTTTTTGCTCATTTGGGATTAACAGCAAGTTGAAGGTTCAAAACGAAGGAGCATTATCAAGCACGGAACACGTACCGTAGACACTGGCTTTGTAAAATATGCTGTCAGGRCACGATGAATGGTTCTTTATGTAGAGGATGGGCACAAAGGAGGATCCATACAACAGGCCAGATACAACAGCAAGCACGCAACCGCTGATGAAAAGGATACAAGACAGAGCGAAGAACTGAATGAACCATGAATTTTAAATCTCCTGAGACCTTGTTCAATTAGTATGATAATTTCAACATTTTTCACCAGCTGATAAACAGATCGACAGCATAAAGAGAATCACATATTTTTGGAAAGTTGGTATTAAACATCCTCTTCTGATACTATTGTTGCACCTCTAACATGGAGGGAAAAACTTCTTTGTAATAAAGTCATCTAACTATTTCGCCATTTTGACCTTAATAGATTTGTTGCATTTTGCTGCAGTTAGAATGGAGGAAAAACATTTTAATATATAACTGAGTCAGGAGGAAGCTGGAGTTTTACATCATTTTTTTTATTTGGAAGAAAAAACCCTGCTGTTTCAGATTTCTGTTTTATCAAGATCATAAAAACGACAAAGTTAATGGGTAAAAGTTATGCTCACATAATTCGCCTGTTCCTTGGTCCAATAGCATCTATCCAGTATTCAGAGGAATGTCGTCCATAACTTCCTGAAATGGTTCTCTGCGAAAGAATAAAAAAAATAATAATCCTGAAGGTGCGTGTGACATTCAATTAAAAAAAAAGTGAATCCATTTTTGGAAATTTGACATTGACAACATGTTGCAAAACAAATTTCACACCACTGAGATGAACAGTTGTTGAGATATTTGCACGTAAAGAAACAGGAAGTGATGTTAAAGGGGAATGTCTGCATGTAAACAGAGCATTGTTACAACAGCGAACAACACAGACTGCAGAAGAATCTGATGTTTCTTTACATTATTTTGAGTCACCATCAAACACAGGTGAAGAGTTAAAGTTTTAACGATACCATTTTAATAATAAAAAAAGACCAGAGAGTTTATTTTATTAACGAGTTCCCCTTTGATATCATTTCCTGTTCCACTTTGGCTGAGCCAAATCCAAAAGAATATGCTAGTTATGTGACAAAATATGTGAAAATCATGTGTATTACGCCAAGTTCCTTAAATAAAGATGTTTTCTAACGTTTTGTATTTGAAGAATATGCATGCCAAAAGGTACTTTAAAATGTTATTCAAATTTATGTGAACATAATGGACACATATTCAAAGTACCACCACAATAATAAGAAAGCACTTGTTTAAACTCATGCGTGTATTTGTAGCTTTAACATCAACACTTGAACTGAACTTGGCCAAGAATTCTAAAAGAATGTGCAGCAGAAACGCTTGAATAACTTGTTTCTCTTTACTAAAACAAGCTTTCAGCAGCATTGCCGATGGCGTACTCACTCTGTCGAGAAGTAAAGGAGTCGTTTCTGACTGYGAATGTCGACCCACATCGCTTTTCACAAAGAAAAAGATCAGGCCACTATAAAACAGATGAATTATTTAAAAAACGACAGCAATGCCACAGTTTGCCGAGGCAGACAAAACGTCAAGAGCAGGTTTGAAGAGCTTGCCTGATCAGACACAACCCAGCACCACAATAATTCAGTATCGGCTTGGAAACATCCTGAGGGTCGATCCCAAACCAGCCGAATCTGTTTGAGACAGTCACACAGTGTTAGATGGGTTTTATTGAAGTGTCTGAACGGTCTACCTAACAAGGAACAGCCTTCAATTTGTTCACATCAAAATTTCTGTCATTAAACTTGAGCATGAATAGTCCAGAAAAGTACGATTTCCCTTACCTTGAACTGGCCCAGCCCATCAACAAACTGGAAGATCCCCAGATTAAAATTCCAAGACCAAGGCCAATCGCTTTCACAATGGTAACAACCGTTATACTTCCTGGGGATAAAAAAATGTAAGAAACAAGCTCATGTTTTGGTGAACTGCTTTGCATTTTTGCCCTTCTCCATCTGGYGATGTGACCTTCTCTACGGCATCCACTCCTGCAGCTGAATGTTAAAYAAAAATTTTGCAAATAAAGTAAGTAAACATTTAAAAAGGTTTCAGTAAAGCCTGGAATGAATAAACTGTTTGCCTACAGCAAATAACATGCTAAATATCATTTGCTAAAATAGGTGGGTTCTCTCCAGAATACATTTTTGTTACAAAAAATAATCATGAATCATTTTACTCATGTGGGAGGAAATTCCCTTTTCTCCACACAGCCAGTGGTTTGACATATGTCCAAATAACTTATTTGGACATATTTATGTCTTTTAGGTCAATATATGTTTATTTTAAAGGTTGTAAAGGGCTTTTGGACTAACAAACAATTAGCAGTTACAAATATTTTAGAAAAAAAGTAGGGGGGGCTGCTGGGGGGTGGGGAGGCTCTACAACAARGGGGCAGTTGCCCCCCGCTGCCCCCTGTAGATCCGCCCCTGTTATTTTGAAGTCTTATTTGAAGAAAGACTTCAAAATAAAATAGTCAAATTTTAGATTAGAGATTAGATTTAGATGGACTTGCGACCTGTCCAGGGTGTACCCCRCCCCTCGCACTCTGACTGCTGGATATGGGCACCAGTGACCCACGCAACCCTGAAAAGGAAGAAGCGTGTACAGAAAATGGATGGATGGAAAGTTTGGATTATTATTTTTACCTGCAAATCTTTGAAACTGTAACACACCTTGAAATTTACAGTAAATTTGACCAAGTTATGCTCAAAGTTGCCCATTTTTCCACACAGAAAACTACATTTTTTTWAAAAAAAGGATGGACTGCAACAAAAGTACTTTGATGTGTAAAGCCCATCTTCTGTACCACGTGAGACTGAACTGCAGATAAACATCAAACAACACACTTCTGCTTGAAGTTCTATTTTTTTTTCAAAAGACAATACCTGTGGCCCAGATAAATCCTCCGAGCATCGCGATGGGGTGGAATTTGGGAGACTGAAACACAATTTCTCCGAGCAGAGACACAATCCATATGGACGCGCAGCTCACCCAGTGATAGAACATACCTGTAAATTAAATCACATTCATCATCAAGGAAACAAAAATAAAAAAATAAAACCTGCAAACCTGCAGGGATTTAAATGCAAACGGCTTACCATCCCCAGTTTCTATTCTTTTAACTGGAACAAAGGTGCTGCCATACAACACCACAGCAGCCATGTTTGCAGTCAAACCATAAGCAAAGTCAGTGACGTTGGTGGAGTTACTGAAAAAATCTAACTTTTTCTGTTGGCAAAGTTCACCACTTTCACCACAGTCCGTTGACTCTGTGGGAGTTTGATAAACACACATTAATAAACACACACCAGAACCAACATTTATCACTTAAAGACTGGTTGACCCACCTTCAGCGCTGCAGCAGCCCACCATCCATAATAAGGCAACAAATAAAACCAGAGGTGAGCTTTTTACCTGATGCATCGTATAAAATACCTTTTTATTTTCCTTCTGATGATAAACCAGTTCACAATGTTAAAAACGGCCACAGACCTCCGTTTGTCTGCAGTGGGGAGGACTGGGGAGCAGCCAGGTGCTGCCACTTATCCAATTACTGAAGGAGGTTTTTTTTATTTATTTTTTATTTATTTTTTTGCTGCAAAGAAATCAAGGCTAAAACTAATACTGAAAAACAAACAAATCTTATGAGCTTAATTTTTTTTAAATTTGCTAAAAGATTATTCTAATATATTTTTAAAGTTGTCCATTGGCTCTAATCTCTACACAGCAGACAGCAAAGACATTACAGTTCTTTATTTAAACTTGTTTTTGTTTGCAGGTCAGGAAATCCGCTCTCCAGGCTGTTTAACTCTGACTGCACTTTCCTAATGATGGAGGAAGTATTTGTTTCCTCGTGTTATTTAGTTTTTCCTTTCCTTTTGGTTATTTATTTATTTATTTATTTTTTTCAGTTCTGCTGTCCAGTGGGGGGAAAAAAACGAGGCTGGACCACCAGATGTCGCCTGAAACGTATGTGAATACTTTTTTTTATTGTTCCAATTGGAAAACAAAACCTTTGCTTTTAGCTGTGTGCATTCAAGAAAAATCTCATATCTTTAAAGTTTTTTTTTTTTWWAAATGATGACTGTGGGTCATATGAGGGCTTGTGTCTTATGCTATAAAACAAAAACAAAACTATTCATTTAGGTTTCAGACAACTTCCTGTGTTTTTAATGGGGCAGGAGTTTTGAGCCAAATGTTGGTCCTATCAAAACGCCAACTATAAGTATTTATTTATTTCTAGAACCTTTCACAATAAAAGAAAAATCTCAAACTGCTGCAAATCAATTCAATTCATTATTGACCCCATATGGAAATTATGTTGACTCGTTTAACTAAAGAGTTATTGTAGATGGTGATCAACATAACTTCTCAAAATGAAATAAATCAGTAATAATAATAATTATAGTGTTCACAACATCTAAAAAATTGAGTATTTTAATAACATAACGTTCATATTTCATCACATTAAAAAAACAATRAATCAGTCTGGGTGGAAGGATGCTGCATGTCCATTTCCGGGGCAGCTGTCTTTCTGCGCTCAAACTTTTCCCTCTGAAGAGTTTCGGAAGCTGTGCGCTCCTCCCCAGTTTCAGTTTGGTGAAGAAAAAAAAAAATCAACCCCAAAAAAAATGGCATAAGTTCCAATGGGGAAGTCTCGTGTTCGCTGGTTTTGGTTTCTTTTTCTGAAACTAAGCAACAACTTTCGGAGGTGTTCTCCTTTCCGAAGAAGCTTGATCATCATGGTTGCGTGTGTTGTCTACTTGTTTGTCGTGTTTTCACAAGTGGGACTGTCGCAGCGTCACCCGAGCAGCAGAGCTGATGAGGACGAGCAGCAGCGGCGCGCCCGCGGATCGCACAAGTTGGGGATGATGAACCGCGGCGCGCCAGACGCCGCTGCCGCCGCCGCCGACTCTCGGAACCGCGCGAGCTCTGTGGGTCCAACACGGGCCAACGTGGTGTACATAACTCTAAAATCTAAACGTCTGAAACCAGCTCACATACGAGGCACAATCCGACCTAAACTGAGGAAAAAAGCGCGGAGAAAAAAGTCCAAGCCGCGCGTTACGCACAAACTGGGCACGGCGGAGCATTACGCAGGCCAGAATCACTTTGGAGTTGAGACGTCCTGGAAACAAACTCCTCACGAAGATTATAAATCGCTGAATATAATCCCTAATGATGGAGCAGACTCTCAGATTAGTTCCATCAGAATTTACAGCCAAATGACACCCCCTTGGTTCAGCGCGCAGGACCTGAAAACGATGCGCTTTCTTGCTGATGCCAAAGTTTTGCGCGTGAGAAAAGTTACCCTTGGAGACGCTCTTCTGATATTTGAGGGTGAAGCCTCGGTCCCTCTGACCAACCAGAACCACTCCAACAAGAGCAGTGTTTGTGGAGGGCAGTGTGGAGTTATCCACAGCTCTGTGGACAACTCGGAGGTTTTTGCTTTCCATTTGGACAGAGTGCTCGGACTGAACAGGACTCTGCCGGTGGTCAGCAGAAAGTTCAGCTTTTTGCAAGGTAGGCTATTAAACAAGAGAGGAACTATTCTACTTTATCTATGGGATGAACTATTATCTTTGTGAACAAACTGATCTCAATGTGCTGAGATTTTTACTGATCATAAAATCTGTTACTATTCAACTTCAGACTCTTCTAACAAATGTTTCAAATATAAAAAGAGTTGGGACATTGTATGAAATGTGATTATTAGAATGAAATCATTTGGTAGAGTTCTGACAGATCCACAAACTGTTGTTAAACCCAGTAAATGTGCCATCCACAAGCTCTATCCTGCAAAGAAGAAGCCAGATGTGGACACTATCCACACACGTCACTGTCTCATCTTAGCTAAAGCTGATTAAAAATAGACTGAAGCGAAGTGGAAAAACTGGTCTGTGGGCGTATTAGAGCCACTATGCAGATGAATAAAAGGAGGAGCAAATCTCTGCCAAAAAATTTAAAAATTCTCAGATTAATTTTAGAAAATTTTGAGAAAAAAACAAGGAAATTCTCAGAGCTTTAAAAGTCTGAAATGGTCAAGAAAAAAAAAACCTGGAAATTCTCTTATGTAGAAAAGTTGTAATCTCATTTTTTTCTCGCAAATTTAAGAGCTAATTCATGG
>NW_013952413.1:2059610-2062245 GCF_001266775.1 Austrofundulus limnaeus | reverse complement strand
GAGTATCAGTCACCTGGAGGCAGAACTTAAAAGCCTGAATTTTGCCTGAAACTCTCAGTCTAAAAGTCTCTTGTAGAGAGACGAAACGTTTCATTAGAGAAGAACCCGTCCAGAGGACCTATACAATTTTTTTTCCTTTTGATTGTTTACCTGGATTACTGAGATGCATCAGGACATTCTTTAGACAAACTTTTGCTATGTTTACTATATTCCATTGTAGCAAAAAAAGGAGTTTGTGAGATTTACAAATCACTGCATTCTGCTTTTTATTCAACATGTCACAGTTTTTTTTATTATTTGAGTTGTAAATGTAGTGAATACTCAACATATTTTTTATTAATATACTATCGCAGCACAGCTTGTGGTAAAATTGTTCAAAAAAGGGCCTTATAATGACAGCAACTATTTATTTCTCTGTTTCCTCTGTACTTAGCATAACAATTCCACTTCTGACTAATGTCTTCATCTGTTTTAACGTGTTTGGAATATTTATATACACAGTAATGGAAACAGAAAGAAATTACTCCTGATGTTGGCATCGGGTTGAAAGACCAAAAAAAAAGGTGGTTGTCTCTGCTCTGTTTGTTCTCCTTCATCAGGAAAACAAATGTTGCTGCAAACATTAATGCTTTTTTCTTTGATTCATTGCATAAAGAAAATTACAACACTGCTGTGTTCACAGCTCGACCACAGAGAGAGGATTGTGGGGAAGTCTTATCTTGGAGAACAGGCTGGCTTTCTCTGCGCCCTGATTTCTGCTCAATTTCCTCCCCGGTCAGAGAACAAGGCCAGACTGGGGTGTTTCTGTCACACGGGATGAAAAAAAAAAAGATACTTTTGCGTTTTCAGCAAGATTTGGATGTCGACGTTGCACAAGTTGAAACCATAATCCATGTTTGTTCTTCCTTTAGGCCCGTCCTGCCCAGTGGTGTCATGGGATGCGTCGCTGTACCCAGAAATCCTTGCTGCAGGCCCGTTGRCTGTGAGGTTAACATGGAGGCAGTACCAGAACTCTCTGACACAGAGGTGTTGGCATAAGAACATTAAGCCGAAGCCAGACTCCGGCTGCTCCACCATCCATCACTACGAATGGAGCAAAGTAGCGCTATTTGACTTCCTGCTGCAGGTAACAGAAGCCGTTTGATAAATGAAAGCCTCAGAAACAATTTTAATACGTTTCACCGCTCTCTTCATGCAGACAAACAAACAAACAGCAGTGATTTGTCGATTCTTGTGTTTTTGTTTGCTCTCTAAAAGCTTCGAAGGCCATTTGAATTCTGGTTGATGAATGACTTTTGAAATCTTTTGCTCATCTGCCCGCAGCATTAGGTTCTAACAGCTGTTTTTACTAAAAAATGGATTTTTAAATACACGCCCATGTATTGTCCTCTGACAAAATGATGTCTTGTTTCCTGTTTGAGAGGCCTCTGAGGGTCATAGTTTGGCACTGAGTGCAAATTCTTTTGTTCATCTCATCATTTCAACGTGTAGGGACAAAAGAGTTTAGATAGTTCACAAGTTTATTATTGTGTTATAAGTTGTTGTTAAGGGTTTTTGAAATAAAAAAGTGTTTGATAAATGACCTTCATTCACTTTCATTTGTTTGATCACACTGTGCTTCAACAGTTGCTAAGAATCTGTAAAATGTTTTCATGTATTATTTGTTGGACTGAATTGAGTTCTCCTTTGTTGGGTTGCCTCCACACTTGGGCTCAGACTGAACAAATCCTTTTATTAGAAGAAAACAAACAGCAGAATCAGGTCTCTTGTAAATGTACTTGAAAGTAATCAGGAACTTGTTTCATTTCATGATATTTTCTCTCTACCAACTCTAAAAACGACACGAACAACCAAACCGAATTGGTTTTAAATTCCTGGATTTATTTGTTATTTCTTTGTTTATGATCCCCAGTCGTTCCCACTGAAGTGGTTATTAATCTTCCTGGGGTCCAACTGATAAAACCTTACAATACTCACACAACACATAAACCTGTTCTGGCATTGACATATAAAATACACAATCATCAAGTCAAAGCACTGGAAGCTTCTCAATGCAAGATGGAGGTATGCTGATATTTTTGGCGGTTTCTAAGTTACTGTATTTTTTTTTACAGTAAGCAGTGAAAATTCCCATAACGCATTGCAAATCAACAGTAATGTACTGTATAAACATATACAGTACATTACTGTTGACAATACAGTAATATTGATGTAAAAACAACAAAATTTACAGCAACTCACTGTAAACAGTTTCTACAGTAAAATACTGTTGCAAATACAGTACATTTACTGTAAAAACACCGTAAAACATTTACAGTGAAGATTAGTCAAACATCACATTTTACACAATTACACACAAACCCAGATAAAAAAAAAAACAAGATTAAATACAAATAAGATTTCAGTGCTCTTAAAATAAAGTGTGCTTTTTAAATATCTTTTATTTTAGGTCATTTATTTCATACTTGAACTGATTTGATTTACAAATAATTTTGTTTCACAAGCGTATCTAGTAACACGATTAACAAGCTTTTCATAAATCAGATCAGACAAACGGGTCTATTCTATTCTATTCTATTCTATTCTATTCTATTCTATTCTATTCTATTCTATTCTATTCTATTCTATTCTATTC
>NW_013952413.1:2054221-2059545 GCF_001266775.1 Austrofundulus limnaeus | reverse complement strand
ATTGCCTAAAGGAGATGCATTTTCCAAAGTGGACTAAACATTTCATAATGAGTTACATTTTATGTCCATATTTCTGATCACATCAAACAAGTCCCAATCAGTGTTTAAAAAAAATCGCAACTTTTCACAATAAAAGCCTAGCATTTCTTGAACGGGTGCCTATCCTCCAACACTTTTCTTCTTTCAGAGACTTGACTCTCTTGCTCAGTTCCAAAAYGGCGCTTATTGAAATAAACACTGTCAGATTCAGTTGGCGCAGGCTTTGATTTAAAGTAATGTACGCTTAAATGATGGTGAGCTTATTTATTTGTTCGTCTCACTTCATGCCCTGAAGATTGCTCGTATCGCTGCAGGTCGTTCAGTTGTTGCCTGCGAGCGGCGTGAACATCTCTGAACCTTAGAAGTGACATCAGCGGTATTGCTCATCCGTCTTTGGTTACACCATCCGGAACCCACATTGCACGATTTTTCATTTAGTGCATAAAAGGATAAAGGTTGTAATCGAATTTACTGTTTTTATTCCCTGTGGAGGCGGCAGGTGTTGTGCAGCAGGAGGTGCTGCCTGTTAAGCTTTAAAAAAATCCCCTTAGTAATTATGTTATTGAGCCACGGGGCGGTTAATTGAAGTAGAATTCCAACTGTTTGCACTTCTGCCAAAGAGGTACTCCAAAGACCAACCGGCTGGAGATGTTTAATGTTTTCATTCCTAAACCCTTTTCACTTGATTAAAAACAATGTTTCCTTGCAAAGAAAAAAAAAGACTAAAGAAAATGTAATTTTTTAACTTGTGTGTGATCAAGCACCATATAAAGTGGATATATCTGAACTGTCTCTTCAGATTCACAGTCGTCTGGATCAGAGCTGCTGTGGATTCAGGCCTCGGCGGGAGGACGTGTGCGATGAAGTGGGCCCGCGGGCTTCCTGTAAGAACCTGGACAATATAAAACTGGYAAACATCATCCATAGGAGTCATGACCTCAGGCACCTGGTGTTCATGAACAACAAGGGATTCTTTGACCGCAATGAGGACAACTTGGACTTCATGTTGCTGGAGGGAATCAAGGAGTAAGTTTTAAACCATAAAAACACCAATCATATGATAAAAAATGACAAAAAATAAAAGCCCACCATTCCTCGAAGGAGTGCGTACTACCTGTGGAGGTTGGGCTGTCACTACGATTTATTAAGTTGTTAACATTTTCCAAGAATATTTTCAAAAAGTGCTTACAAAAGTGGTTTTGATGCGGCAGTCGTCTTGAAGTGCGTAGACTCCAAAAGTTAAACAAATGTACCCATCACATCGAAACAAGGATTAAGTCTAAAAGTGGGATGTGGAGAAATAGGCAATAGTGTTTTGATTGAAACATTTGAATGAGCTGTCTGAAATATAATCCTAAAAAAAATTACCACATTTATTCAAGTATAAAATGTAAAATTTAATCCATAAAATCATCCATAAAGTTGGGGGGGTAGTACTGTACTCGGATAAATATTTTTTACTTGTGTATTTTAATTGAAACATCGACTTCATTCTCAAAATGCCTGAGTCCGGAAATGAGACCGCGTCGTAAAAAGCAGTTGAAGCGAGCTTACCTCTGACACTCCTCCATGCTTCACAGCGAGATAATAACAGATCCAGGCAGGCGACATGATGTGAAAAAAGTATTCCTGCACCTTAGTAATGATAACAAACTAATGACATTAGCGTGTGACCGGGGCGCTCCTCGAACAACAACAAACACATGTTCGTCTGTAATGGCTGCCGTCTACCGGTGTTCTGAAAAAGTTTGTATCCCTGAAAAAAAGTTTCCCCACCAGAGGGGGCGCTCGCGAGTAGGAAGTAATCTGCTTTTCCCCCACAAGATGGTCCAAATCTCATGTGAAGTCTTTGACTTTTGTGTTGGCGCCACCTGGTGGACAATGTGTAAAATGCCAGAATTCATATGATGCTGCTACAGCTGATATATATTTGTTGTCAAAAGATCTTTTAGTACATATGTTGTTAAAATAAAATGAACAGTCCAATGGTCATTTTACTGATGTGTATAAAGACTGCAAAGGCTGAAAAATYTTGAAGTCTGTATGAAATTGGAGGTAGTTTGAGGATTAAATTTTTTATRCTTTTTAAGCTCAAAGAGGGGAGGGGTTGTATTATACATGAGATCATATTATACATGAATAAATATGGTAAGCACTTTTTTAAGCAGTAGCAGGAAAAAAACTGATTTTGAGGAAAAACACTAAAAGTTTTAGCTTTTCCCTGTGTGCTAGCAGAGTTTTTGTTTCTTTCCAGCTGGGAATTCTCAATTTTCCAAAAGTATTTGAGGTTTTCTCTTTATGATGACATCGAAAATTTCTCATTAAAATTACATCAAATTAGGATTCAGACCAAATATTAATGTATCACTGTAACCAAGAAGACAAATTACTTCATATCTCTGGATCTGCTTGTGGTATCAGGTTGATCCAGGTCTCAAAGCTTATTAGGTCATTTTGACCAAATTTAACTTAATCCTCATTTTGATATGATGAGTCACATCCATCCATCTTCTGTACACGCTTCTTCCTTTTCAGGGTTGCGTGGGTCACTGGTGTCCATAACCAGCAGTCACAGTGCAAGGGGCGGGGTACACCCTGGACAGGTCGCAAGTCCATCACAGGGCCACACATAGAGACAAATGAGACAAACAACCATTCACTTTCTCACTCACACCTAGGGATAATTTAGAGTTATCAATTAACCTAACAGTCATGCTTTTGGTCTGTGGGAGGAAGCCGGAGTACCCGGAGAGAACCCACGCATGCACTGAGTCAACATGCAAACTCTACCCAGAAAGGTCCCCCGACCGGGATTTGAACTGGTGACCTTCTTGCTGAGAGGCATCAGCTCTACCAACTGAGCCACCATGCTGCCTTCTTTCCAGCTGGGAATTCTCAATTTTCCAAAAGTATTTGAGGTTTTCTCTTCATAATGACATCGAAAATTTCTCATCAAAATTACATCAAATTAGGATTCAGACCAAATATTAATGTATCACTGTAACCAAGAAGAGAAATTACTTCATATCTCTGGATCTGCTTGTGGTATCAGGTTGATCCAGGTCTCAAAGCTTATGTCACTTTGACCAAATTTAACTTAATCCTCATTTTGATATGATGAGTCACATTCAGTAATTATTTTCAAATCTGTCCAACGTGTTACAAGATATTTATCTAAAACTTATGCTGTGCCAATTTGAAACACTTGTAGCTAAAATGTCATAAAATTAACAAAATTAACTATCTTGACTGTAGAAACGATTACAGCACTTCAGACCACACTTTAATCTAACAGTTTTTTGTTTTTATAAACTTATAGCTGCTCACGTTTAAATGCAAACAGGGTCAAATTTGATGAACAGAATGTGCAAAAGTGTTAAGTGTTTTAATTCTTCATTACTTTTATTGCTTTAAATGATAGCTGTACAAAGTTTAACAAGTGAAGTTGCATTTAACTGTCATAGTTGACACAAGTAGCACCAGTGAGTTTGACACTTGGCAAATAATTTATATTTATGTAATGGCTTTTAACAGTATAATAAGTGCACAAAAATAGTTGATCTCTGACTGAAGAAATCTCTTGGAGAAAAGACTAAATATTTTTTTCAACAAAGAACTCATCCGGAGGATTTACTCGACTTTTATTTTTAGCTTTACAGTTTCTACYTTTACCTGAGCTCCTCAGACTCATTTATGACGCGTGGATCTGAGTGTGTCTGTAAATAAACGTGTTCTTTGTTTCCAGGCTTCCAGAGGAGGCCGTGTCTGTGCTGAGGAGCAGGAAGCTGAGGGAGAAACTTCTCCAGTCGCTCTTCCTGGATCAGTTTTACTGGGAGAGCCAGGGAGGCCGAGCGGGCGTCGACAAGCTGATCGATGTCGTCGAGAAACGAGCCGAGGTTCTCCTCACCTACATCAACGCGCATGGGGTCCGAGTGGTCCCGATGAATGACTGATGAGTTCTACTAATGGGGGGGCTTCAATTCCTCTTTCATATCTGTCTCCTGTCAAAATGTCAAAGGGAAAGTGGTGCTTATTGTCCGGTCTGGGTCGATTCTTACTCTGTTTAGCTCATTTTCCTTTKTTTTCTGACTTTGACAGAAAAGTATTTTGTGGAATATTTCTCAGTGTTGTTCAAGGAGACAGCTGACATTTTGTCCAGCGTTTGAACAACACCTGCGTTTTTGTGGCAAGTTAGAAGTTGTGTTGTTTGTGGTGGAAACTCGCCCCTGAGCGTTTAACGTGCTGTGCAGAGGAACCCTTCTCTCACACTGTTTGTGTACATGTGCAATCGCATAAAAACACACAGGAACAAAAGACTGTGTGAAAAAAACTGGATCGCACTGAAAGAAAGGCAGGCTTGAGAAGCTGGACTTCTCTTGACTTGTTGCACTCAACTCTATAGGTAATTGTTAAAATCAAAGAAAGAAAACACAGCTTCAAGCTGACAAATAAGCCTTTAGATTCTCAAATATGAGAGAAACTGTATTTTTTTATTGTGACATTATAATTTAATCGGAACCAAATATCCATAAAATTTGAAAGTGATGCATTGTCAAAACTGGAGAAGGACAATTCAGACACCTTCCACTCAAACATGAGGAAAAACAAGAACTGGATCATGTGTTTACACCAAAAATGCTCTCATTTCTGAAACCACTTTACAAAAACAATGTTTTTGTAAATATGTGGTGAGTTCTCGGTTGTGCCAAGTGTGCCTCCCAGGATGTTTTCGCCTCCCACTGCGATGATTTTACATCAATAAGAGTCTGGGTTCTCTCAAAGATGTAAGCTTTGTTAGAGAGGGGAGCAATGAAACTGATCCTGTTTGTTTCCATGTGAGTTCTTTTATTTTTATCTGCAAAATCCACCTTTTTTTAGCTGTTAAATACATTTTGTGGACTTGGAGGATCTATGAGTGCGGAACATTTGAATTTAGTCTCTCCTGGTGCTGCAAAGATACCTTTTTTTTATTCTGTTGGGATCATATTTTTCAACCTGTTCAGTTTTTATGACATTTTCTGAACTATGATGTCAAATTATTTGTGACAGAACTTCTAAATAAGATCTGGATTTATAAACTACAGTTTCATCGTCTTCATTCTCCTCTGGTTCTGGGTCAGACTCTGGCTCCAACATGTGAGTCTTCTGTTGTTGACATCTTTCGTTTGTAAGAAAATAAAGTTTCTGCACTGCTGTAAAGACATAAACCTCTGTATCAAACTAGAATGGACCACTCTGGAAGCTGGGAGGGGGCAAGGTGTGATGTGCCTCGTTTGGATTTAAAG
>NW_013952413.1:2050958-2052741 GCF_001266775.1 Austrofundulus limnaeus | reverse complement strand
AAATAAAGCTCTGAGCTCTACTTTCCAACTAAAAAAGCGATGTAGATAAGAAGCAAAATGTCTTCAGAATTAGAATCAGAATCACCTTTATTGTCATTATAATTTGCATTTCAATGAAATTGGGTTTGCTGCTCCAAAGGTGCTTGTTTTTTTAGACACGATAAAATAACTAGAGAACTATTCAACTACACAATATAAGTCTATTTAATTTTCCGTTTTATTATGTGTTTTTCGATTTATCATGTTCTAGAAGAATCTACAGCAGTTTTACAAATGCACCAAAAACAACACGCTTTAATTATTTAACAGGATAATTTAAAAGCCATCAACAAAGGTCATCACCGTGACTCTTGGAYCCTTTAGAGGAATCCGGAACATGACACTGCCTTGTAACAACAACATGGCACCATGTCAGCTGACTCTAAAGTTAGACTGCAGAGTAATAAAATGAAAATCTGCCATCTATTAAAAGCAGCCCGTAAAAAACTAACACATCCTGTCATGTTGATTGTAAACTGCTGAAAGGGGCTGTCCTTATACTGATAAAGATTTAAGAGCAGGCAGAAAAAAAATGTCAACATGTGTCAGATAAAGTCATTCCTGAGCTTTTTTTTTTTTTGTCTATAGACACCACACAATGCACCATCTAGAGATTCACTGAACAGGAGAGCACATTTGAAAGCCTGTTATAAATTGAGGTTGAAAAGGTCTCGCATTTTACCAGGATCTTTTGCTCTTTTTGTCCATTTTTAAAGAAAAAAAAAGCTACATCAGAGTGGATACTTCAGCTCTGCGAAAAATGCTTTATTTTTTAAGTGTTTGTGCTTCATTTTCTGCTATAGCTTTCCATCTAAAATGACATGCATCTCCCAAAGGCTGACTCATTTTTAGAAATCATTTAGCTTTTACATTTGCCTTATCAGCCATTTTTAATAATGCTGTTAAAATTATATTACCCTGGGCCAGCTATTAAGTTTCTGGCCAACCAAGCCTTTGGAAATAAACGACCCGAGTGAATAAGAAGTCGTATTTAATAGGTGACTAAAACCGACAAAAGTTCACATCAGTTACAGCTGTGTATCAGAGTGAAGCCCCGTGAAGCCTCACGTCTCTCTGTCAGGTAAGAATGCAACTAAATTAAATATTGCCCAAAGGAGCACAAGAGCACTTATTGCAACGACAAGCCAATTAAATGAAAGCAGTATGTTAGAAAAACACCTTGAACCAAATARTGACTCAGTGAGATGCAGTTTTGACGAAGTCTTACAAGTCAAGTTTCTGTGAACACAAAAAGCTTCGGTCTCAGCTCTGATAAGGACCAGACATGAGCAGCTTCCTTCAGTGCAATGAGCTGCTTCACTGATAACATCCAGATAAGATTATACAGGAAACACTCAGAGTGTGGAGCTGCCAGCTGCAGGGGGGAAAAAAAATCCATTGTGTCATGCAGACCTCAGCTTTGGGCTTCCTGCTATCTTTTTATCTCTGGTTGTGGAGGAATCAGGGTGCAGCTCAGGAGCAGTTTCAGTCCCAGACAGTCTCAGTGTTTTTCTTTCTTTTCTTTCCCTTTTTTTTGGTTTATTTTGCTGAAATACAGAGAAATCTGAGGTCACAACAAATATATTACGACCTTTCTAGATATTTGTCCCCCATTTTTATTTATTTTTTTTACTTATTAATTTATTGATTACTAACTTACTTACATATTTTTTACTTAGTCACTCAATCAAACACTCACTCACTACTTATTACTTATTTTCTTACCTACTTGTCACTTATTTTC
>NW_013952413.1:2048174-2050398 GCF_001266775.1 Austrofundulus limnaeus | reverse complement strand
TTTATTACTTACTTATTTTCTTAAGTAAGTAGGAAAGTTTCTTTATGATTATTTATTTATATTTATTTATTACTTACTTATTGCTCACTAACACTCACTCACTCCCTCAGTCAGTCAGTCAGTCAGTCAGTCAGTCAGTCAGTCAGTCAGTCAGTCAGTCAGTCAGTCAGTCAGTCAGTCAGTTAAAGAAATGTGTTGCACATAATACTTATACAAGAAAATTACAAAGAAATGAGATGAAATATAAGTTAAGGCATTCACTCCTTCTAAGTCTTCATGTGAAGTTAACGGCTAAATTTACATTTAAATGTGAAGGTGGATGGAGTGTTTTGCAGATGGACCCAGATGTAAACAGAGGTGAGGACTTTATTTTAAAGCTAAAAAAAGAACAAAAGGCCGACGTGGCAGCACATTAGACAACACTAAAATAAAATAAAAAATCAAACTCAGAACAACTCACCAGGATACAGAGCTGGATACAGAAAACCTGAATATGTTGGTTATAGAAGACAATTMCTGTCAGACTAACAAAACAAAGAAAACAGAAACAACTGAGCTGAATAATGGAAACAGGTGAGAGTGGGTGGGACTCCGCTGAGGAGCAGGATCTAACTGAACTGATCAACACAGAACTAAATATGGAATAACAAATTAAAGCAAACACTATAATGCTTAAAAGAATAATCAAAATAATAATCAAAATACACTRATCCTAAAACATCAGGTACCAGTTTTAAACCTGCTTTTAAAACAAATATTTGTCYAACTGTTCAAGAGAAATTTACTTTATAAACTGAACAGGCAAAAATTCCTCAAAAAATGCCTGTTGRCCCTAAAGCCATTGTCTCCTAATGTCACTATTTTCTCAGTTACTGCTGATGATTATATAATCTGTCTACCATGTCAGTTTGATAGCACACTTACTTTTGAAAAAAAAAAAAAAACATCAATAGTTTCTTTCTGTTGACATTTGCCAAACACTATCAACCATCCTGCTACCAGACAACAGTGCAGCTCTCCCTCATGCCCTTGTTATTTCTTGTRTCGATTACGGCCATTTTCTACTCTCTGGTCTATCGTACAAACATATCGCTGAGCTTRAGTTGGCAAAAGTCTGTTGCTCACRTTGTCACCWGAACCCCRTCTCCTGAACACAACCCCGCCACACCTCCACTGGCTCCCCCCGTTCCTCATCACACTGAATTTAAGATTCTCCTCCTCACTTCCAAAGCTCTTTATAACCTTGCACCTCTCTGAAATGCTACAGCCTTGCACTCCAACCTGAATGCACCAGTCCTCCTCCTCCTCCCCCTTTTTTTTTGCAGCTCTTTATTCTGGCATCCAAGCCACGTTGTGGGTGAGAGCATTCAGCTGCAATAGCGTCAAGCTCCGGAATTTTTCTCCTTTATGCTAAAATATTTGCTTCCATTTTTAACCTGACTCAAAACTCATCTGTGTAAGCTGGTCATTCCTGGACATGTTTTGTTTTTACATATTTTTATTTCAACACATGCATTTGTTTGAACGGATTTGCTTTAACTTGGATGTGCATATTTGCCTGTTTTAATTATTAAATTTGCCTAGTTTAATGAGAATGTGTCTGGAGTGTTTTGAAAGGTGAATAAAATGTTTTATAATTATTTGTACCATTACTCTTTACATTTACCCTTGGTACCAAATTTTTTTTTCAAGTTTTTCAAACATTTAACATGTTTTATTTCAAAGTTTCTCCCTTTAATGCTTGTCAGAAACGATTAGGATAACTTGTCAAAAACCATTTAGTGGGCTCTCCATTTAAAGTGCAGGTTCAGACTTGTGAAACACTGAAAAAAAAACACTTCTGCATTTTTTAGTATGTTTCAGGTTGCTGCTTTATCACAATATGAATTTTTATTTTTACATGGCATACTTGTTGAAACAGAAGTGGGATGAAGACAGCATGGTAGAAAATTAYTGATACAATTAGAAAGATCCGGCTCCTCTGTGAGGTCTCAACATTTTGTTATATATAGTATGTATATATATTAGGGGTGCAACTTGGTTTGATAGTCTCACGGTACAATTTACTTTTTGATACAAAAAGGAGAAATGCCCATGCCCTTCTTAACTTGTAATTTATTGAAATTAATTATGAACCTTAGTTTAATTATAAAAGTACAGTTTTTAAATTAAATGTTGCTGAAACAGCAAGTTTCTCAATGGATCTGTGCTCGACGATGTAGCC
>NW_013952413.1:2043157-2047202 GCF_001266775.1 Austrofundulus limnaeus | reverse complement strand
CCTGGGCAATACCCAGGACTCGCTGGAAGCATTATGTATCCTCTCTGGCCTGATAACGCCTTGGGGTCCTCCAGGACGAGCTGGAAAGTGTCGCTGGGGAGAGGGATGTCTGGGTTTCTCTCCTGGACCTRTTGCCTCCACGACCTGACTACAGATAAGCAGAAGAAGAAGAAGATGGCGATATATACAACTTCTAAAATCTGCTTTGACAGTACTGCTTCACTTAGTATGTTAAAGTTTTATGTCGTTATTTATTTCTATACATTCTTGTAAATAAATATTACATTAAAGTGTCTCAGTTTATATAAAGGTACAGGTTCCCTGGGTGTTTTTTGAAGACATGGACAAGGATGAAACCTTACCTGATTAGCTGAAGAAGAAAAACTCGAGGAGCAACGTCTGAAGCCATGAAGTCAGATGAACGCGGGTGAGCGCACCAAGAAATATATAAATAAATATGTCGGGCGAAGCATCGCCGTTGACTGGAATCTTGAACATCTGCTTTCACAGATATATAGGGCATTCAAACCGTTGTGGGCTGAATATGTCTCTTTCTATTTTTAGAGATGTTATGAGCGGAGAAGAGCAGCGTGACGAGCATGAAGGAGACTCAGAATGAGACCACTGAGGATGATTACTTTATGATTCTGACATTTGCTGACAATAAACCACCTGGGTGGAAAATGAAATCACATTACAGATGGTTTTTTTTCTTTCTTTTCTTATTTTAATGTCAGTGTTATAAAACAGTCTAATTAGTTTCTTTGCTGATTATGACTTTTTTTGGATTATGTATGGTTATTTTGTATGTTCTGCATGCAAGTTTAATAGAGCTATAAGGTCCGATGTGGAACTGCCAGTTTGTGCAGTTTGCATCAGATAAAGCAAGATTTTTGAAGGAATTTCAAATGGTACAAATGCATGTACACTCAAGTTAGATACTGTGGTTCTGCATCTTGTTTTATCTGTGATAAACTGGTGATTTGTGGTGAAACCCAACTCTTGTGCACAATGTCTGCTAAAGATAACACACTGATCCTTTGATCCTGCATTTAATCAAACAGCGGATGGAATTGTGAATTGTTTTTTAAGTGCTATTTTTTAGAAACTATTTCTAAGTGATGACCTTAAGAACGAAAACAAAACAATCTACAAAGCCCCACTTTGTCAAACTTACAACTTCAGACTGACACAACCAGTCAGTAGTTGTAGGTGTGAACAGCCCAAAGAGGGATAAATACCAAACATTCCTTGAGCACTTCATTCCTGACTCATCTATTTAAAGTCAAAACTGTCGGGACCTGGTTGGTCGTCCCTAATGAGCTAAATAAAGGCTGTGAGTCACACAAAACACAGTTACTACACTGTACATCATTCAGCGTATGAGTTTGCAAAAACTGAAGCATGATACATACGTATAGATTACTTTTCTTTGGTGAGATGATTGCTTTGGTCAGAAGAAACATCTGCTTATCTAAGGATATCAGTTATATGCCTATTTCTGTATGACAGGCAAAAACTGTGAATAAGCAAAGACTTAGACATCTCTATAAATACATTCATTTACAGAAGATTTATAGTTATGTGGTAACACAATGTATTTCATATTGTGTTATTGGTTTTCACATTGTCATAATATTAATCCATCCRTCCATTTTCTTCCACTTATCCAGGGTCAGGTCGYGGGGGCAGCAGCCTAGATTTCCCTTTCCCCTCAGGRCAGCTCCTCCGGGGGAATCCCAYGACATTCCCAGGCCAGCKGAGAAACATAGTCCCTCCAGCGGTCTTCCTCTGGGCCTCCGCACAGTGGGACGTGCCCGGAACACCTCACCAGGGAGGCGACCAGGAGGCATCCTAACCAGATGCCCGAGCCACCTCAACTGGCTCCTCTCGATGTGGAGGAGCAGCGGCTCYACTCTGAGTCCCTCCCTCATAATGTTAATATGGAAATAAAACGAGTGATAGAATATAGTTGGGCATTGAGTATCAATTAGAACCGGGACTTATGTTTCAATTCTCCTGGAATCGTTCGTACTTTTAAGTTTCGATAAAAACCCAGTCCGCCAACTGGAAGAAGCCCCCCCAACGCCAACAAAGAGAAAAATCCAGGTGAGCCGCCGGACACCAATTTGAGTTCAGACTSAAATTGTCAAATTAAGTGATATAATCTGCCAGTGCAGTAAGACAGTTGCGCTTGGTTAGACTTGAAATGAGGAAAAAAATGAATAAATTCACAACATCTGTTCATCTAGAAATAACTCTGGTTAGCCATCTCATTTAAGCTATGTGATTTTTTTTACCTGCCTCTAAAAAGAATCAAAAATGGGAATCTTTGGGAACCGAATCCAAATGAGGAACAGGAATCATTCAAATTCAAAGGATGCCCAACCCTAATGATATAAAATGTATACATGTAAATGCAAAAGCTATTGTTTAAAGATGCATGGACACTCTGAAGGTCATTATAACAAGTTTAACATATTTTGAATTCCGTATAAGCTAAACCTAAACTTAGTTCTGTGAGTTTAATCTTGGATAATCCTGTTAAAGAAAGAATAAAAAAAAACATCTGCTTGGATCATMCTGCATGTCACAGTGCTTAACATATAGATTAAAAAACAACAACYATAAATCAGAGTTTGACAGACTAAACTTTGTTCAAAGTTGGACAGCGTGACGGCTTTCAGAGGGACTTTTAAAATKTATCACAACTCAGTAATCATATTCAGCAGATATACAGAGTGTCTTTTATAACAGAAAAGGTTCAGTAYCAGAAATGTTTGATAGTTGAGCCATTTTCAAAGAATTGAATTAGGATTAGTCTGCGAGAGAGAAAAACCTTATCTGYTGAATTTTCTCTGGTCTCTGACTTTAAGACTTCCATTTGTAATGAGCTGAAACTGTTATTCTCTAACATTTATCTTTTTTCTCCTTTGAAAAGAGCCAACTGCACAAAAAAACGCAATTCTGTGTTTAAATAAACGTCATTTTGAATTACAAAAAAGAGAAATATTTAGGATTTTTTCTTCAGAGTAAAATATTGACTTCAGAAGTGTGCAAAATCCTTTTAAAATTGCTTTTAAAAGCATTGCATTAAAAACAATCAACAAAACAAAGTTAAACTTTACATATCCGCAGTTTCAAAAAGCTAACATGCAAACAGCAACAGTTATCAAAGTGACTTTGGTTTGCAAATGGTGAGTTTCACTTTGAGTGTTGTTTGAGGAAGGAAGAGGAAAAACCCGTGGCTCCACTGAGGCTGACAACCAGACACAAATCGTCCGTGGTCAGAGTTACTCAGCGCTGAAATCCAAACAGGGATATCCAGGCCTGAGCTGAGACGGCACACAGAGCAAGGCCAGAAAGGAAATGACTGCAAGCAGCCTGAGGGTGCGGTGGGTTCACATCACTGCCACGCTGTCTGTGGCCTCACTGACATAAAAAAAAAAACAGGATAATAAGAAAAAAATCTAAATATTGATCGTTCAGAAACAGTTTGGTCATTTTTGACCTTTGTATTTCAGCTTTACATGTTTAAATATGATTTATTTTATCAGTAATTTGGGGAACTTTCTTCTTATATTAGCAAAAACATGATGCCAATTAGTTTGTCTGACTGTGCTGTGACTCAGTGTTTTTGGGAAGGACATTTGAAAGCAGAGTCAGCCTCTTCAGGACATAAACTAATGACCTCATTAGTTTTTATGTCCTATCTCAAGGTTAAGACAGAAATACTACTGTTGATAAAGATCTTCATTTTATTCTAAAACAACATCATAAAAGAATGTTGGAGCAAATAATGGTCAGTAATACTGTATTATTACTCTTATTTCACACTTAAGTGGACTGTTTTTTGACACGTCTGCTTTTTCTGAAAGAGACAAACAGTGCCATCTAGAGGAAATCAAAAGAAATTACACATTAGGGCACAATGTTGCATTATGATTAACAAAAAATAAAACTCAGCAGATATTTTTATTTTCACAGAAATTAGTGAACTTTTTTGACATATTTTTCAATATGAAACAATAATACAATATATAAC
>NW_013952413.1:2038583-2043145 GCF_001266775.1 Austrofundulus limnaeus | reverse complement strand
TAAATGAACTTACAAGCTACTGAAGTGTGGAAAATAAACATGTCAGAAGAAAATAAAACAGTTTAACTGCTACAAGTTATTTGTGTAAATAAATTTTGACTATTGTAAAGAAGACTTTTAATATAAAATTATATTGTTTCTTTTTGTTTGTTTTTAATGTTGTTCAATGCTGCAGATGGGACAGTAGGTGAAACACTGATGGCCATTTTGTAGAATTTTGTCTCCAGAGTTGTAACTAAGTACAAATACTTTGTTACTGTACTTAAGTAGAAATTTTGTTTATTTGTGCTTTACTTGAGTAATTATTTTTCAGCCTACCTTTTATTTATACTCCTTACATTTTCACACAGTTATCTGTACTTTCTGCTTTTTACATTTTTAAACAAGGTAAGAAGTAAAGTCATTACCTCTGTTTCATTTCAGCTCATTATTGTTAAAAATATTATCCTGAGAAACTGTGCCTCCTGGAAAGAGGGAATTTAATTGTGGTTGAATGAGAAGTATAAATACATGTATATACCATTCTGACACCAAATTGTACACAATCCATCACAGCTGCACACCTTTAGAAAGAAATATATTTTTGGAAAGTTCACCTCCCAATAAATGCCATTCTGGAAAACCTATTCATTTTTACTTAATACTTTTACTTTTAATATTTACGTACATTTTATGTCAGAAATTGACTTTTCATACTTGAGTTAAAAACAATCAGATACTTTAAAACTTTTACTCGAGTAATATTCTTGGGGGAGACTTTACTTTGTACCAAAGTAAATTCATGATAAGATACTTGTACTGTTACTCAAGTATCACTAACAATGTTTGTCTCCATGGTTGTGAGGGATATTGTCTGATCAGAAAATTTTCTGATTTATTTTTTTGTCAGGTTTGTCCAGAAAGTAGATTTTTAAGGAAACTGTTCCCCTGGTTATGTGCAGCCAATGAGGTGAGTATGAAAGTTGAATGTATTATTGAATGAATTATGTATTATTGTATGCAAACAGTATGATGGTGGTAATTGAATGCAAGGTTTTGTGTAGAAAGTTAAGAAGGGATGAATAAAGCCACCTGTGTTGTCGTATATTCACTGAAGGGAGTAAAAAAATAGTATTTACTTTAAKTGAGGCAAGATATTCTTTAATTTAATTTTCAGCAGTAAAGTTAGAAACCAAAATGTTATTTTAAAAAAGCAACAATGTTGCCATCTACTGGCTGAATCAYTGTAACCCACATGAACTACATAATGGTTTTTCCTTTTTATTCTTTTTTTTTGTTCTGTTGCTAGAATGTTGGTTATGCAATTAAAGTTATTTCTTTTTATTTATTAAATAGCTAGTGACTGATTTAAAATTTTACAGAAATCTGAAAATTCCCTGCAGCTTTTCTTTCTCTCATTAGTGCCTGCACTTTCATGCTTTGTCAGTGAAATGATGACACTGGATTTATGTTCAAGCAAATTATAAGAAGATATTGGATTTCCGAAATACAAATAAAATCAGATGAGTTGAAACAAGAGTCACAAAACATGCACATTCATTATTTTTCTAATGGCAGTAAAATGGTAATTCAGTCTGTAAATAAATTATTTAATGCAGTTATTAGTAATAATAGCTGGATACTAAATGTATTTGTATTTCTGAGTTTTAAAATATAGMTTTTTACAACATTGACACATCTGTATTTTCACAGTGTCACTGATATTTCCTGATATGAGCTTGTCTTGGGGTCATTTCAAATAAATTGACTCACCTCTTAGTGAAAATAAAACACAAACCTTTAAAACTGTGATCTTCTTTTTTAAAACATTAGACTCTAAAGCTTCAATCATTGAGCATTTCTTTTTGGAGTCATTTTCATGGTAACCACGTGCTACAACAGGTTCACATAAAAACAAGACAATGTAAATATTTAAAGAACCACAAACCTTTTTTCTTTCTTCAAACTGCATTTATCGTTTTTTTCTTTTCAGTGTGCATTGCCAATGCAATGCACACTATTGTTTTCCTGTTTCTTTTTAATATTATTCAACTTATTCCGTCTTCTTCCACGTCGCCACGCTACTCCTCCTGCATACTTTGTCCTACAGCTGCCATTGTAATTTCTATCTGTAAAGGTCCTGTGCCAAATGATTGCTWTGCYTTYTGSTGCCTGTACMACTTGTAGTTTTTGAAATATTAATGTTTAAACTTTATTCCAAAATTCATGTAATGRGAGTCAATGGGGCCTTGTAATGGTCCAATACTGCCCCCAGCTGTACTCAACTTGGTACTCCACCATGGTTTTTTAATATTTAATCTCAGTAGTTCATTGTTTACTATACTAATATGATTGTATTTTGATGTTTTACTATAATATTGTCTCAATACTGCTCTATTGTTGTAATATTATGCAGTTTAGTGTCAATAATTGCATTGGCAATGTGGCCTCTTTCTGCACACATACAAAYCAACCCCTGCCACCACCTTCCGCCACAACTCCATTGGTCTAATGGTCTATGTCATGGACTTYCATGTGGGAGATCAGGGTTCAAAACCCAGCTAATGCAACTTTAAGAAAAAAATCTCTTCAAACTTCATATTGTCACACAATTACCTTCATTCTAAACACCTGCTGATGTGACACGCACAAGCTGGTATAGAAAACACATTTGAACTTGGTCAAAGTTCATTCTGCAGGCAAAGCCATGCTGCAATGACATGCTACGTGGCAATGCACACTTGTTTTTACATCGTAAAAACCCATGTCTAGTTATTATTATTTTTCAGAGGTGGGACCAAGTTACTGTTTTAACAAGTCTCAAGTCTTTCACCTCAAGTCAGAATCAAGTCTCAAGTCAAGACAAGACATGCAACTGTCAAGTCTCAAGTCTGAAACTTGGAATTTCAAGTCCTTTAGAGTCTTTTTTTGATGAACAATGTTGCAGTTATGTTAAATGTAAATAAAAGACCGTGTCCTCTATTTTAAATCTATATTTATCTCAAATCATGATGAAACATGCAGCTGAACTTGCAAAATACAAAAAAAAACTATTTTAAAATTGCACCTCTATGTTGCACATTTCAAATAAACTTAGCAGCAAAAACAGTCTTCCTTTAAACTTTAGTTTTCCAGTTTTTAAATCTTAATTTGATTTGCTGTGTTGCAGCTCACGCACACGCATGTACAGAGTGTGAAAAAAAAGACAGACGGTCTGCTTTTATTAATACAGAATGAGTGAAATAATGAATGGGGCTCACTTTATAAATAATGTGTTTTAAACTTTGGATTTTGGGTAAAATATCAAATCTTTTTAAGTAAACAGGGTCAAGTCCAATTCATGTCACAAGTCTCTGAACATGTTTTCAAGTCAAGTCTAAAGTCATAATATTAATGACTTAAATCCAGTCATGTGACTCAAGTTCCCACCTCTGCTTTTTTAAAGGGGCAATATTATATGTTTCTCAGGTATATATTTAAATACTATACTACAATAAACTATCTATGTCGCCTTTCGTTGTGATTAAAATGTTGTTTATATGCTTGAATAGAAAATAAACTTGACGTCTCATCCTATCTGTTTCTAAACACCTTGAAGTTGGCCTCTGTCTCTTTAAGAACCTCCTTCTGCTTCTGTCCCGCCCATTTCAGCACGGGGCCAGGTGTGTGTTTGTGTGCTCTGTGATGAGGAAGCTCAGCTTGGAGACACAGCCTGACACAACCTGCTGGCTTGGATAAATCATCTCTGCATCGCCTACAGACTGTCCAGAACGCAGCAGCTCATCTTTTAACAGGTAAAAAGCATGAACACATAACCCTGGTCCTGCTTCTCTCCATTGGCTTCCTGTTCACCTGTGAATTCATTTTAAGATTTTACTGTTGGCTTTTAAAGTCTTTAATGGTCTGGCCCCGTCATATTTATGTGATCTTCTTAACATCTACTCTTCAGTCAGAGCACTCAGGTCAACCAGTTTCTGTTAGATGTTCCTATCCAAACTGAAATCTAGAGGTGATCAGGCTTTTGCAATAGCTGCTCCAAAGCTGTGGAACAGTCTACCTCTTAAAATCCGGTCATCTGAGACTGCTGAGGCTTTTAAATCATTGCTGAAGACCCATCTCTTTTCTTTGGCCTTTAACTAAGACCGAGTTGGAGGTTCAATTAGAGCTTTATATATTATATTGTGTTTCGGTTGTATTTGTATCTACGATTTTTTGTTTTTGGATACAAATCATGACTGAACTGTAAATCACTTTGGTCAGCTTTTGGTGTTTTAATGTGCTATGTAAATAAATGTGACATTTACATTGACAGCCCAGAGGAGGAGCTAATCCCAAAAGGCGGTTCTAGTCCCAACTGGTCATTTTTGCTCCCCTGCCTGGCTGCCTCAGGACACTACAGGATTTCTCAAACACGCATGAATGAGTCAAAGTAAAACTCTGGGCATGGTTTTGATGAGAGGATGACATTATAACATGAAATAAAACTCAAAAAAGTTTATTTTACATGAAATTTCCCTTTTAACAATGATTCTGACTTCTTCCCTGATGAGAAAAGCATTTTGAATTTATAGGAACTTTAATAG
>NW_013952413.1:2034793-2038272 GCF_001266775.1 Austrofundulus limnaeus | reverse complement strand
CTCTTGTCCCATCTTTGTGAATCAGCAGGGACCATGCAAAACCAGCCAAAAATAAAGAGCATACATGTGCCACATTCTTGCAGGTTTTTTAAAATTTTCCAAAACTTATTACTGTTTCTGTTCTTACAATTAAATGCAAAGGAAAATAGTGGGAATATTCAAAACCTTCCATTCTACTTTAAAAGTTGTGCAGAGTGATGCAAGAAAAAAAAGTTTGTGTTCATCCTCTGCAGCTCTCTTCTGTCTGTTATCTGTTTTATAGAGAACTAGCAGGATATTCATGTTGTGATAAGACACAGCACTACCTGTTATATTTAGAAGCAGAACATTAAATTGGTTGTCTATACTTTCATGTTGTGACTATTTGTGGTCCCGGTGATYACAGAGACAGTGGTGCTGTGTGAGACTTCTTCACAGCAGCCGAACGCAGCTTCAGCCGCCTGCAGTGCCGCGCTTCGTCTRCAGAACTCAAAAAGGGCCACCGTGCACGCAGTGTGATGAAAAATGCATCATTTACACCCACAGAGTGTCTTCTTTCTTGTTTCCCAGCTCWTGCAGTTTTCTGACACGATGCCTCCTCCTTTGGGAGAAAAAAAACTCAAAATATCTCAACCTCCTTGTGTCAAACTCCTATCGCCTGGCAGGGCGAAGCTCTCTGGTGGACCGGCTGACAGTGACAAACTGACATGGCTGAATGCTCCATTTCTCATCTCTAACCTTTTTTTGTTGTTGTTGTTGTTTTCAGGTCATTTTTTTACTCCATCTATTTTGTCTGAGAAATAAAACACAAAGGTTATCAAATAAACAATAACTTGCATACCAACTCTAAACTCTCTTGCGATTTCAACAACATATCCGTTAAAGCAGGGCTTCTCAACTAAATTGCTCCGGGGGCCACAGTTAATGCAGGCAAACGGCACAGGGACTGAACATCTAACAATTAAAGTCATTATGTAAATAAACCAAGTATACAAAGATCTGCTACCTTTGAAATAGTTTATTTTGCTGTATTTAATCATGGATGCAGAATCCTGTGTAATAAATGTAGTGACAATAAAACAACAAAAACAAAAACATTATGCCTCTTATTTAACACAAATATTATTTTGACATATGACTTGCCAACTTTTTAAACCAATTTTACTTTCACTTTCAACGTTTTATCTTCAATTGCTTGTAGTTTTAATTGTCTTGGATGTTCATAGAAGTGCTTTTTTTCCAGCTTCTAGCCAAGATTCTGACATTTCTGTATCACCGCCATATGTTTAACTAAAAGAACTCATAATTATTAAAGAAGAAAACCAGGGGTTTGAATTTGAGAGATGATGAACCAATTGGCGGGCCGCATTTTGGTCACTTGCGGGCCAGATGTGGCCCGTGGGCCACCAGTTGAATAGCCCTGTGTTAAAGTGATCCACTGTCGTGGTCATAGGATGACACTAAAGGGTAAATAAACGACCATCAAAATCACATCAAAATAAACAACTCTGCACTGTAGCAAATCACTGACAAAAGTCAAAACTAAAAACGTAACATTGATGCTGAAAAAATGTTTTATACACTCAAGTGGCTGAAGTGGGTTTTATTTGTACAAGTTAAAAGTTAAAAATAGCATTGTTTTTTCAACCACAGAGAGCAAAGGTTCAAAAGAAATGTAACAATCGTTTTATTCCGAACGGCCTTGCATGATGAAACCTTGGCTCAAGCCCTCAAGATAACAAAACTGCTGGCATTGATCTGCAGGTCAGTGGTTTTTATTTTTTATTTTTATTTTTGTGTTGAAGTGACTGAGTCAAAGAAGAGATTAAATTTTTTGGCTGGCAGGCATTACAGTAAACAACGTTGTATATTTGACAATAAAAGTCAAGGGAACATTTTCAAGCATTTAAAAAAAATTCCATAAAATTAATGCTTTTTTATAAAACCCCTCTATTATTATTATAATTCTCAGTAGAAGCACTTTGGAAACATTTCGTTTAAAAAAATTGTTTAGTGATGAAGCAGTCATCTTGCAAAGTCAGAAACAGATTATAAATAGGAGATGAACCAGTAACCAGGACCTCAAATGTCTGTGTTTTGATCACACAAGAGCTCGAAATGAGTGATTTCCTTCTATTATTTCAAACCTCATCTTTATGAAACACAGACTGTAAGTAATGCCAGAATTAACATGTAAGACATCACAGCATCGAAGGAAATGCCAGGCAAACACTGGGACGGCTTGTAATTAAGCTTGTCACTGAAAGTGTTCCCATCACCTCCCTCTGCACCACCACCCGGCCTCTCCTCCGTGGCTGCAAGTCGACGCTGATGGATGACTTGAAATAACATTTGGACAGCACAAAGTCAAATGAGGGCTCTCCTCCTCCCTGCTCATTCTCTGAGGATATAGGAGAAAAATCATAACCTTTGACCGCAAGAAGAAATTGAAGAAAGAGGACTTTATATTTGTCAGATTTAAAAGGAGACAAAAGAAAGCATCCTGGGAATTGAAAAGCCACTTTCATGAATAGTTGCTTAACATGGCTAGTTATGCAGACACTTTTATCAGCTGGCATCTTTTTAATGACTTTTTATTTTGTTTCACTTTTTTATGAAATAGGCAAAAACAACTCTCTAATGCAACACATATCTTGTTTAAATGTGTTTATAATGAGTTACCATTGCTGGATGGCCAAGAGTACCACTTTGGGAAAGAAACGTTAAAAAAAGGCCTAATTATGTGATAAAAAAAACAACAACCTTCACTCGTGATGTCACAAATATCATTTGCATACATTTTCTCCGCTCTCTCAAAAGATCTACGGAGATCCTGTGTTAATACCGTAACAGAAAAATACTATCTAGAGCAAATTTTGACACTTCCAACGTCAGGAATCGCAGGAAAGTTCAGTTGAAAGGTGAGCTGGAGGGTCAAGATCTTCAACAGACTTTGAAAGCAAAAGGAATTGTTGAAAAGGCTGGTGTTTTTTAGCTTAGCTAACTACGTGTCTGTGTGTATTTTATCAGTGGAGCCGCCACTTGTGCATCATTTAAAGAAACTTAATAGAGATGTTAAGAATTTAAGTATAATGTCATCACCGTATGTGGTGACTGACTGTAGTAAATCGCTGTATGAGGCCAATTTACAGTAGATGTACTAGTAAAGTTAGCAGTAGGCTACAGTAAAAACAATAAGGTTTGCTGTAACTGTTTATCAACAGAAAGTGCAGCGAAAGGATCCAGGTGGTCCAGTGTTGATCTTTTCCCTTCGATAAAAATGTTTGGAGCAGATGTTAAGTCCTTGGTTGCACTTTTTCCCCTRTCAATTTCAGCTCATCCCATCACTGGTATCCAGCTGTTAGTCTAGCATCTTAGCTTGGGAAAAGTGATCAAAAATACTCCTTTCATGTGGGTATGATGGCTGTATCCTGTTGTAAGAACCGTAGCATAATGCTTTGTGGTCCTCCTGGTGGAGTTGGATGCTGGTTGGTGGAGTT
>NW_013952413.1:2032514-2033961 GCF_001266775.1 Austrofundulus limnaeus | reverse complement strand
GACAAGGGGCAGGCTTGCTTTCTAATTACTGAGAGAGTTCAGCTGGTGTCTTGTCTTTCCATACCTTTTTACACCTCCCTTTCTTCATGTGTTCAATACTTTTTCCCTGTGCCATTCCACATTATTACAAATAACTTCATTTCTGGACATTAATGGTTTGATTTCTTTGTATGTATGGATCACTTGGGTTGTTACCGACAACTGGTGAAAATTTCATGTCATTAGTACCTCTAGCAATATATTTACTGAGAAAAATGGTGATGTCTTCAATACTTATTTTACCCGCTGTATGAATGTTTGTACACACATCAGCGTCAAGCGAACATAGTCACATGACTCGTGTTCAAAAAACAGCCAGAGTGAAGGTCCCCCTTAAAGGCCATTGAATAAAGAAGACAACAAAAATAATGCATTAAAAAGAGACTTGAATAAATCTCCAGCTGACATGAATCAGTTGAAAACAATGTCTTTCTGTCACATGTGTATCTGCTATGATCATGGCTGAAAGACAAGATTTAAAAGAAAAATCTCATCTGAAGGGAAGACTATTGCCTGACCACAACCAGAGTAGTGAAACAAATGCTACAATAACAGATACAAACGAAGAAAACTACAAAAAATGTGACAAAAGATGAAATCACTTGACAGCTAAATGGAGTTATTCCAATAAACACAGCACCACGTCAGTAAATTCAGAGACAACAGATGATTGTCTGACAAAGGGCAGAGTGCAGCATTTGTGTTTACAGAGAACATCCATCATGCTCCAGTTAAACTGAGATTACGTCCTCCCACCAGCACAGTAAATGTGCGATCATGTTTCATTTGTAGGCCTAAGATAATTGAGACATCCTCTGCTTTGTCCACAATTGATGGCTGGAAGATAAACATTTCTTTTCTCAGTACACAAGCAATATTTGTTACATTTCGTCAATCTGATAACTAAAACTAACAAAATAGCATTTTTTTTTCTCTGTATTTCCCAACAATTATGACTTTATAAGCCCTTGATAGCTCAGTGCACTAAAAGTAATTTTTTCCCCCGGCTGTTTGGGTGAAATGCTAAAAGAACTGTAAAGCATTAACCGTTAGTTTGGGTAAATACCTCAGAGTGTTTGAGGAGAAGTAACTTAATGTGCTACTTAAAGTGGCAAAAACTGACCCGCACACTGACTGACCCACATTTCCAGCCGCTGACGTGCTTCTTCCATGCAATAAACACAAGCACAGTTTATTTTGAGCAGCCCCACATACGCTGCCCTACAGCTGGGGAAAAAAAAACTTGTTGGAAAATTGGTGTTGACCTATTAGCTCATCACTAAATACTCCTCATTTCAAAATGTATCCAGTTATTTCCATTTCAAAAGTTTTTGCTTAGAACTCCAACACACACACACACACACACACACACACACACACACACACACACACACACACACACACACAC
>NW_013952413.1:2028584-2032127 GCF_001266775.1 Austrofundulus limnaeus | reverse complement strand
TCTTAGCTCGGTCATTCTCCACCACCTTTCTCGGGGCTTCCAGTCCATATTCTGCACAGATGTTCCTGTACACTATGCCCGCCACTTGGTTATGTCGTTCCATGTATGCTTTCCCTGCCAGCATCTTGCACCCTGCTGTTATGTGCTGGACTGTCTCAGGGGCCTCCTTGCACAACCTACACCTTGGGTCTTGTCTGGTGTGGTAGATCTGAGCCTCTATTGCTCTGGTTTTTAGGGCCTGTTCCTGTGCAGCTAGGATAAGTGCCTCTGTGCTGTCCTTGAGTCCAGCTTTTTCCAGCCATTGGTAGGATTTCCTGATATCAGCCACTTCAGTTATTTGTCGATGGTACATCCCATGTAGGGGCTTGTCCTCCCATGATGGTACCTCTAGCACCTCTTCTTCTGTTCCCCATTGCCTGAGACATTTGCTGAGCACATTGTCTGTTGAGGCTTTGTCCTTGATGTATTTATGGATCTTGGATGTTTSATCCTGGACAGTGGCTCTCACACTCACTAGTCCTCTGCCTCCTTCCTTACAGCTTGTGTACAGTCTTAGGGTGCTGGATTTGAGGTGGAACCCTCCATGCATGGTTAGTAGCTTCCGAGTCTTAACATCCATGACCTTCATCTCTTCCATTGGCCAGCTAATTATTCCGGCAGGGTATCTGATTACTGGTAAGGCATAGCTGTTTATTGCACRGATCTTGTTCTTACCATTGAGCTGGCTTCTCAGGACTTGCCTTATTCGTTGGAGGTATTTGGCTGTGGCTCCTTTCMTTGTGACCTCATCGAGGTTGCCATTTGCTTGTGGTATTCCCAGGTACTTGTAGCTGTGCTCTATGTCTGCTATTGTTCCCTCTGGGAGTGAGACCCCTTGTGTGCAGACGACCTTCTGTATGGTTGGGATCAGATGCCAGACAGAATAAACAGTAAAAAGACATGAAGGACATGTCTGTGTGCATGTGTTTGTTAGCAGCTACAATATACCTCATGTACTGGATAGACAGCAGTAGAACATTAATAATGTAGATGTGCAAATACAAATAAATTACTTTTAAATCCACCATAATGTTTGCCAAAAAATGTACGCTTGAATGTTTGTAACTTTTTTGTCTGATAAAAAAATATTGTATGAATGACAAATATTACTGAAACTCTCAGGAAGTAATCATTGTCTACATCTAAAAGCTATTAATGTTTGAATTCAACACAATTAACACACACAAAGAGAAAAAAAAACACTTTGCTATATGTATATCCTGTGAAATGTACGCTTCCAGTTTACAGCTCTGCCATTTTTTAGCCTGACCCACACTGTCAGGGACTTTGAATTTGTATAATCGGCCATTCAAACAATTCGATTGGTTGTCCTCTTTTGAATGACAGTCATTTGACCAACATCTATTGGCTCTCCATGATGCTTCATCCACATTCTCCCCCTAGTGGTGAGAATAACGGACATGGAGAACATAAATTTTAAAGCATTTTTTTGGACAGCTAGTTGACTAAACATGCTGTTAAAGAAGAAATGTATATGTTCGAAGTGTTTTGAGTGCTTCAAGACCAGGAAAAGGGATTTTTATGTCCAGGAAAAGTAATAAAAGGAAGGAATATGCCACTTCCGGTCGCCATTTTCAAATTTTTTTTCATCAGAAAGTGAGGACAAATATGCATAAAAAGTAAGTGAAAAACATTCATTTTTTGCTGCGGGTGGTTTTATAAGCTGTTTGGATTGCAAGGCTTTTTAAAAAGTAAGGATATATTTGGTTTTTGGTCGTGGTTTTGCTCTTTGTTGGTGGATATTTGCTGAATGTCCTCCAGGATTAATATAGCGGAATATATATTTTTTGTACTTTAAACATGCTGTGAGTAAACATGGATTGTAGAATATGATTTGTGGATTTTTTTTTTTTTTAGCCTTTCACCTGTGCCCTTAGTGAAGTCTCTGTGTTGAAGCATTTAAAAATGACAGTGTAGAATATGGAAAAAGTGGCCAATCTGGACATTTGGACATGGAATCATGAAATTGGACATGCTGATCTAGACTTAAAACTGTTTTTTGTAAAAGCAACAAAATAGGTTTATGGTAAAACGGAGAGGAAAAAAAGGAGAGAGAAACAGACAAAACTGTTCAAGCAAACTCAAACTATCCACAGCTAACAAAACAGAAAAGTGTTTTCTGATAAACGTCAGACCACCAGGTTGCACTGTTGTTCTTCTGTCCTTTTCTGGTAGGGGATTTCAGATGAGGGTTGGGGCGGATGAAGGTTAATACAGTAATTTTCAGGGATTTAAATAGTAGATGATTTTGAAAAAACAATGTCGGAGGAAATGCTGCAGGATATGTTTACATTTGAAACGATACAGGAAGGCCTCAACAAATCCARCATTCAAAACAAATAAAAAGATGCCATGTCATGAGAACAAAAAAGATAAAGCAGCGAACGAATGGAGAAAAGCACACWGTAATTGCAGTGTTGAATATTGGCTGAAAAGCGCCAACTTCATTGGTGGTCAGTCTAATTAAGCTAAATTGTTTTTTTTAATTCAACTTATTAAATAATCTCATCCCTTTCAAAGTAATATTTTCAGCCAAAATAAAAATCTATTTAATCTATAAAAACTGATAACTTTTATGTTTGACAAATGGATTCCCTTTTGACTCCAGTCTCTAAAAGGGGCGGAAAATCACAGAGATCAAATGAAAAACACAAATGATTGAAAGAAAGTTAAATCATATTAGATAGCCTTCTTTTTTGGTAAAACAAAATAAATAAATAAATAAATAAATAAATAAATGAAACACAACGGCAAAATTTCCCCTTTACTAAAAGGCATAACATGAATCTGCATAAAACAGTGATTAAATTGATGTCAATTGCTTGACATGATTGTCATTTTTGACATTTTAAAAGTAACAAACAAAATACTCCAGCTTTTTTACAACCAAGCTGACTTAGTTGTACTTTTAAAAAAAGTACATTTTCATGCTTTTTGGTTTAAAAGAARTAAATAAGCAGCCTCCATCCAGACCTATATCACCCACGCGAACACTGAAGGCTTATAAAGGACATAATGGACCAGAGAATTATCAGTTGTCTTGCTCACTTTGCTGTCCTCTCAAGCTGGAACTCTGGCTCTCATTCCTGCAGTCTCTCCACCTACACATGAATTCAACAGTAGCTAAATACAAGTCTTGCAYGGCCTCTGGGGGTGGCTGATAAGCACCATGGGAGATAGGAAATGGCTGAAGGACACATGTTTAGTGAGAGTTCAATTTTCTAGGCAATGCTTAATAACTAGAACAGTGTTGATAGTTATATAAGGTAAAATGCACTGTTGTGGTGTGATATTTTCACTTTAAAATCTACTTAGGTTCTACACAAATAGTGATATTTATTGATAAATTGATAAATATTAAACTGTAGATAACCTTAGGCCACATTTACAGAAAAAAATAAACTAAATAAAAAATGGCTGCAGTTTTATTTGATCCTCAGAGACTCTGCCTTCAAGCAAATGCTGCCTTTTTGAAATTTGGTA
>NW_013952413.1:2019518-2028463 GCF_001266775.1 Austrofundulus limnaeus | reverse complement strand
GAACAGGAACCTGCTGTAAATCAGCAATTATGCTGAGTCAGGTTTGATTTTTAATAATCTTTTACTGTTAAATAAATAAATAAAATCTAATCAAGCACCTTTAAAGTTCACTAAATAACACATCTTTCAATAAGAAGAAACTCTAATGGAATGATGCAATTTGGCATTTATTTAGCCCAAAATGATTTATTGAACTTTTATAAGAAAACAGACGTGCTATTATTTTGAAAAGTTTCTCTCATTTTGCTTGTTTCCATTCTTCACCCAAAGCATAAAAAAAAATCAAGCTTCATAGGTCTAACCCAAGTGGCGAAAGAGGCCTTGAATTATATTGAGAGAAAAAAAACTCAAATATATAATTTTCATCTCCAGTATTTACAGAAATAAAATGCGAAAATGTTTCTAAGACAGTTTAAAAAGGACAAATGAACTGTTTCCACTGAGATCTGCACCCCAAGCAGTCTAAAACATATCTTATTCCAATGGGGAAAAAAGATTGCTGTTGTAGGAAAAAAAATCATAGCATCAGCTAAAAATGTCCAGAGACACAGTTGGCAACCTTTTCACCGCTGTGCATATCTTATTTATGATATGTCCTGTTGCTCAACCACTTAATGCTGATTATTTTTYTTCCTGCTGCGCAAACTACTCAAGTTCTCTTTTGTGACTTCATATTGTTGATTTTCTTTCCCCCACAATTATTTAATCTGAAGTCTAGATTATGTCAAAGACCCAGGAGAGTAATCTTGTCAATAGTTTCTGACCCACAGCAAGAGGCTGCTTCATGTCACAGAAACTGCACAACAGTTTAAACACACACACCAAGCGGTATTTGTGACATAGCACAGTCTCTTGAATCCTGACAGGTTTACTATCTGGCATCCCGTAATATCCTTTTCCCAGAAAACAAAAGCTTTTGAGCTTCAACAACCTGAAGTAAATACTTGGGAAGATGAATCAATGCAAACAGTAAAATCCAAGTTATGGTCCCCCTGGAAAAGATGATGGTAAGGCGATAAAATAAAATAAGTAAATACAATAAACGTCTTGTCTTGGCCTTCGGACAATAAATGTAAAGACATACATACACTATCTGAAGGTCACTGAAGGATCTGGAATAWTTTTTTTAATTTTTTGGTCAAAGCAAAATCATGATTATCATTAAATTTAAGTACCTTTTGTTACACATTGTTTTTTTTGTATTGTAAATTATATGGTGGGACAGAGGTTACAGCTGTTGCCTCACATTAAGAAGGCTGGAGGTTCAAAATCCAACTGTGTGTGAGAAGTTTGCATGTTGTCCCTGTGCATGTGGGGGATGTCCTCGTTTCCTTTTGCTGCACCAAAAAACATACAGGTTAGCATTCACACTACAGGTGTGGAGGGGAGAAGTGAATGGTTGTCTGTCTTGTTAGCCTCGACGTGTCCCTAGGATGGACTCGTGACTTGTCCAAGGTGTCCCCCGCCTCWCGCACAGTGACTACTGAATAGGCACCACCAGCTTCCTGCAACCCTGAATGGAAAAAGTGAGTAATAAAAATGAATGGTAAAGTTGCCAGATTAAAACAAATTCACTTGCAAATGTAGTTCCTTTACTCTAATAACATGCATTAGATGGTTTTATGATAGCTAGTCCTATTTTTTATCAGGTTATTTTATGTTTAAATGTGAAAAAAAATTGTATTTTGACTCTAAGGTATTTCAATTGTAAATAGGTGACTAACAGGAAGTGATAATGCCTCAATGTTACACACATATTACGACTATACTATTGCCTATATTTATAAATGGACTGAATTTATATACCGCTTTATCAAGCCCCATTGGACCCCAAAGCACTTTACAATACAGACATTCACCCATTCACAAACATTCATACCACCGGCCCCTCTGACCACCATCGGTAGGCAAGGTGGGTGAAGTGTCTTGCCCAAGGAAACAATGACTGAGATGGCTGGAATGGGGAATTGAACCGGCAATCCCCCTAACCACTCCGCCAGAGCCACCCATACATCATACTTCTGTACCTTAGAAAGATTTTACCTTAAAGAAAGTAAGACATAAGCAATTTGCACATTGACTTTTCTAGGATCATAAAAAAAACACCAAGTAAAAAGTTTTACCAGAAGTTTTAAAACAACTGTTTTCTATTGCTTTCTAATGTCATAAGTTCGATCAAATCTGTCTCGGGGTGGCATTTGACTATAAAAGAGCTAAATACATGATTCATTTTCTACCGAGAACATTATTCAAATTCAATGAAGTGGGTGCCAGCAAAATCAGTAAAAGTCCTAATTATAAGCTGAGAATTCTGCCTTCCAGCCCACACTTGTTCTTACAGCTCCAGCAGTGAGAAATCCTGACACTGAGAAATGAAAAAAAAAAAAAAAGTGGTGAGAAACAGATTTATGATGTAAGATTTTTGGAGTGAATCACTTTGAAAGCAAGCATCATGGTTAGAATGGTCCTTTTTAGGGTGCATTCACACCAGCCCTRTTTAGTCTGTTTTAATGAAACTCTAGTTCATTTGCCCGGAAAGTCGTTTAGGGAGGAGTGAGCGCATAATTGAACTCTGATTCGGACCTGCAAATGTAGGTCTTGGCTTGGTTAAAGTGAACTCTGGTTCAGTGGCGGATCTAAGGTCTTTCTGAGTAAGCGGCCGTCAAGGGGCGACGATATTCATAGAGGTGCCAAGTCTTTGTTCAACATCCTTTCACACAAACTCCCAGTGTATACATTTTACACTTAAAACACTTGTAATATAATGTAATTTTTTTTAAAAAGGTACCACTTTACAATAAGGCTCTCCTTATAGATGGCTTTTAAAAAGTTTATAGATAGGTTATTAATAACCGTATTTTTCGGACTATAAGCCGCACCAGACTACAAGCCGCACTCCCAACATAAAAGAAAACAGTACACCCAAATTTGCCGTCAAAACAGTGAATTCAACATCAAAGCATGAAAAAGCAAACCTTTAGGCATTAAAGTTCGGAGAAATACGGTTCATTTAACTGACCTTATTTTGGTAGTTTTCTTTAACAGTTTCTGGTCCAACAAAACGTCTCATTCATCTTCCTCCGGCGCACTGAAAACATCGAAGTCCTCTTCAGTGTCAGAGTTAAACAAGCTGAGAAAAGCTGCGTCACACAGCAGAATCTGTTCAGTGTTGCTTTGTGTCGCTGTCCTCCTGGGGTAATGCTGGTTCTCAAGCTGTGGTGGGAAAGCCCTCCCGCTCCAGCATACCTCACTGCATGGGATTCCTTCCCTGGGGAGTGCAATGAGGAAAAAAAAGTCTGCGGATCTTCAATTGACGTTTATCCACAAACTGGTCCTGGATTAAGCTCCAAAGTTTTTATCAGTCGGATTCCACCGTGAAAAATGTCTGTTTTATCCCCTTTTATGAGTTTTTGGCCATTGACTATCTTTAAATCGCTGCTTCCTGGTACAACAGTCGGCTCTGGAAGTGATCGCTTTTTTCTTTTTTTTTCTTTTTCTTCTTTTTTTGAAGCGAGTGGTTGAAGCAAATGGAGCATAAGAGCCCCCTGGTGGCTGAAGAAAAAAATCCATGTATAAGCCGCATGGTTCAAAGTTCAGGAAAAAAGTTGCAGCTTATAGTCCAAAAAATATGGTAATCTGTAAACACTTTAAAAATGATTAATAAGTGTTTATTATGCAATAATTAAGGATGAGAAAAAGACAAATATGTCCAGTTTCATTTATTAATGATTTATGTAGTGTAAACTTTACAAATGAATTAATAACCTATCTATAAACTCTTTCTAAGCCATCTATAAGGGGAGCTTAATTGTGAAGTGGTACCAAAAATCYTGCACAGTAAATTATCCTCACCAGTTTTTCATACATTTTAATGTACATAGATAAAATATTTTCAAACACATGTGAGAAAATCCAGCCAGCATTTCTCAGTTGAAAGACTTTTTTGCAGGATTGTTCACATTTTAAGAAGAGAAGAACTCTGTAAGCTTGATTCGTTCTGGACTTTACTATTTGACTCATTAGTGCAACTAGTGTTTGAACATGGGACTGCATCCACCATCATCACCCCCAGGTAAAGGACAGATGAGTGACAGGACGGGGGCACTTCAGGGGGCCAATCAGATTTCAGCTGGGGCCAATGCCACTGTAGCCCCGCCCCTAGAACCGCCCCTGCTCTGGTGCAGTTTGATTGCATGTGTGAATGCCAAGCAGACCGGAGACCGCTCCAAAAGCAGGAAGCGAACTATAACACAGGTCATTCTGAGTAATAACAGTAATACAGTTACTCATATCTTGTAAATACCTCGCTGGATGTCTGTATTAGGACATCACTGCTGTGAAGTGGGATGTGCTCTTACTCGGTGAACGTTGCCTCACATGGAGCCGTCTCAGCCGCCTTGTGTGGGAAAAGAGTTTTGTCTCATCTTCCTCTCAWGCTGAACCCACTTTGTTTGGCACATTAGCTAAAAACAAACAACAAATCCTACAACCACTAAAATCTGATGTCACTCTGTTTGTTTTCATTTTGTGAAGAAGTGCTCTATATCTTCTTCTGAGGTTTTCATGTTGATTCCTTCAATGGTTCTTGGTGCGGCACGCCCCACAGGCGAGGGTGGGAACAGGTTGTTTACAGGGTTTAGTTCGTTTGACACAGAGCACTGTGAACCAATTGAAAATGTAAACAAATCTTGCAATTTTGGTCCCCAATTGAACCGAATCTACCAGACTATCAGACGTGGATATGACCTTAGTACCTATGACAATAGGTATATAAGAAAAATATAGAAGAAAAAGGTAAAGTATTTTTGTGTGGTAACGTTACTTTAAGGAGCTGTAAAAATCAGTTTTATATTGTCCTCTTTCACCATCTAAAGAAAAAAAAAGCTTAGACCCTCTTTAGTTTCAGGGTTTCTGAGAGACAGTACCATTAAATTAAAAGTTAATATTAGTCCACAGAGGACTTTCTGCAAAGTGTGCACTGCAGATGAGTGCTTCGGGCAGTTAATGTTTCCAACTACACCAGTGCACATCTAGTTATCCTGWGACACTTTTATGTTACAGCTGAAATGAAAAATCAGGGATCTTTACATTTCAGTTTRTTCAGTTTGTAAAAATGAAGATACTAAAAAGKAAAATTGCATTGTTATGGGGGTGTTTTTTGTACACTATATTCACAAATAAGGACACAGCATTCTGATATGAAGGACAGCCTCTTTGGGTACCACTTCAAAAAAAAAAAAAAGCAACGTTTAATGCCACAGCACCTCGAAGTTGCTTAGTGTCAAAGGTTTCAGGCCTGACTCTAACCCTAGCCCTAACCCAAAATWAATTAAGTTCTGCTTTTGAACCCTTAGGTCTATATTCACAAACCTAGTCTCTACATAAAGCTATCAATCTGAGTTTCTAACTTCAGCAGTCATAATTTTTGTAACTAGTATGCTGAAGTTAAAATACACTATAGCCTGATTTTTTTCTCTTTCAAAACCAGCATATCTTGAATAAAAGGTAACGTGATTGGCTCCACAGCTGTGGTGTCAGWATGAAGCTCAGAGATGATTGGCTGATTCTAGTCAATCAATCACGTGTACTATAGACCATAGACAGGTGGGATGTAAAGGGCTTACCACATTATGGGCTCCGGAGAGTCTATAGATAAGCCCAGCTGGTCAAAAGAGATGTCAATCGAAAGAAGACAATGAATCAAATCGCTTGAATACCATATTATGCAAATTCAAAGTCCCTGGTAGGCTATAAAGAGGCAGGAAGACACCACAAACTGGGAATATTCTACAAGTGGTATGCTGAGAGTTAGCGGTTAGCATAGTGCCAGATAATGCATGACTATAAAGCTGCATATTTGAATGAAAGTGTTTAAACATCAGAGTAGATCAAAACTTTTGCATCTATTCTTACCTTTCGTACACAGCCGTGTTTTATAGCTTTGCACACACCCTCTACATGAAAGTCAGAATTCAGAGCAATAATGTTTTATTGCTAGAAAACAGAAAAGCTTTCTTGTAGCTGTAGATTTTGTAGAATCTTTTCACTTGACAAAAAAAAAAAAAAAAACACATCTCCATAGATTTGAACTAAAAATCAGAGAGAGGGTTCAGTAAGGGATAATTCCTCGACTCTTTGGGCAACTCAATTAACCACAATCCCCCTTTCGCGTGCTACAGGTGAATCCAACATAACACTGCTTCTATAAAACATTAATCTTAAAGACATAATCTGTAAATTTGCTGCCTGATGTCAGGAGGAAAGAAATTAAAAAAAGCTGCAGCAGAGAAAGGTGAAAGCTCTCAAGATGGATGTTCTCTCGAGTGTAATAGTTGAAGAATTAAGAGGTACTTTGCAATTTTATGACTTTAGGAGTTTATGAGACAACTTTTGTGTCAATCTTAACTCACTCAGCTAAATGTTGTGTGAAAAGTTTAGGATGAAGACAAAACCTTTTGCATGACTGAATATTGGGATCGTAATATACGGAGCCCACGAGGGGACATTGGGGGGGATTTTTTTCTTTTGCTTTCTTTGCAAAATCTTTGCATTCCTATGCAAWCATTTTCATTCCCTCGCAGTATTGTTTTGCTTTCCCACACAAATGTTTGTTTTGTGTAAACTAAATTTAATCAGACAATTATTTTTGAAATATTTGGTTTACCAAAAAAAGGATGAGTATTGTGTTCCCTGGAAATACCTTTTGCGTTCTCATGCAAACGTTTGCATTGCCTCTCAATATTGTTTTGCATTTCAAAGCAAAAGTTTGTTTTGTATGAACTGAATTAAATCATTTATTTTGAAATATCCAGTTACCAAAAAAGTATGTGTTGCCACAAGTTCGGGAAATTAACATTGATGTTGCGTGGCTGCACGGAGTTAAAATATCGGCATTTATTACATACTTCCATGCGTGGCTGTGAGATATATTCATTTTGAAGCTGGATTATAGTAGGCTAACTCCCGWATTATGGTGAGCATGTGAATTTGTTAATAAACCAGCAGGCACAACAGTGATAAATGACTTTTGTGAGGGAACGCAAACAGTATTGTGAGGTAATGCAATATTATGGCGTGGGAATGCAAAAAAAAAAAAATTTGCGGGCTCCGTAGTAATACTCTGATAGTCTTATTAAATAATATTTGAATACATTACTGAGAAGGTGTGAATTGGATAAAGAAACTATCAAAAATATATGATCATTACATGTGGTAGAATTGAGAGTTCGTGACGGTAACATGTTGCAAAAAGCTACACATTAAGAAATGAGTGTATAAGCAATGGGGTATAAAACATCACAATGGATCATGCAGACTGGTTTTGACATTTTTTTAAACAATGTTCCATTTTAACTCAGGCCTATCAGACTTTCAGCTCATTCAGACGTCAAAGTATATGCACACACGCTCAGAAAATCCACTTGTGTTTCTTGACTACTTCAAACACTTTCCTGCTGCAGAGCCAATGTGGTATTGATAACGACAACCAGATACAGCCCCCTTCAGCTAATATGTAGCGAGTCTCAACAACTGTAACGAGTGTGAAACCTTATCACACATTTTCACCTGAAGGTCAACATTATTTCCCCTTCCAAGTAAAAAAAAGTGCATGAAAAGAGGATGGTAATTGAAGTTTCTCTTTAGTTTCCGCTCACGAGTCTCAGAATAATATACCTGAGATGGAAGGTCATTGTTCCTGACAGCTTCAATATGACTTTTTTTAACTATTGATTTGATGTTAAATATGATAAGTTCACTCTCTCTAAATTCGTCAAAACTTCACAATAGACTCTAGACACTAGACTCATCAAAAATGCCCAAAATATTTGAGTTTAGGTTTATACTGAAGAACTAACTGACAAAACAGTGTTTCCAAAACCTATTAAATGGGTTTTAATGATGGCACCAAGTTGCTATRAAATCTATAAAACAAGCTCAGGTAATAAACAAACTCATAAACGTAAGCTTGTATTTACATTATTATATGATGCCTATAATTAKGATTAAGAATAGCACATGCAGCAAAGTTTTCTCTGACTAAATACTGTAAACAAAGAATCTATGATCACTAGCTKTTCTGCCTCAAACAAATAATGATGTGTGGTCACACTTTGACRGATCCATCATCCAAGATGTGCTAAGCTGTTTTATCAAAACACCATAAGGTTTACACTCTCCACTGTCGATTAAAAAAATAAAATAAAATAAAATAATAATAAGTAAAAAAAAATCTGTGAAATGATGATAAACTCCTCTGGCTACCACAAGACTTTCCATTTCAGTCAATGTCAACCCCCTCCTCTGGCACATCTGCTGCAGGACCGTATCATCTCATGCTGTAATATTTACTGCTGATGTGCACATCTAGAGCAGATGGCTTGTGCACAATGACAAAGATGCACAACTCCCCGCCTACCACACACGCACAAACCTACTTGAAGATATGCCTACACAATTGCCCTGTTTTTCTGAAGCAGGTATGTTGACCAGGACAAAGAGGATCAATCRGTGCAAGGTGTGCAGCTGCAGGTCRCCGACCCATTCTGAAAGCCTGATTAGGTTTGATCTGGGAAAAGTGTCTGAAACGTGTTTGTCCAGTTTCGATGGAAGTGARCCTAAATTGCACCAGCATTAGCCATTTTCACAGATTCGATGAACAGAAGCCCCACAGGGAACATGACCGTGTTGAACCTCCACAGTGTGYTTTTTGCTTGTTTGTGCTGACCAAACAGAGACAGTTTAGTGCATCACTTCATGCTTTTCAGCCAGCATGACACGTCCTGGAATCAGTGACCATGATGCCTCGATTCCATCTTTGGTGAAACAATGCACAACRAGCCGTGCCTTCAATGCACAATGTCAGACAATGCTGTGATGTTTGCATGTTGATAAATCCTAGAGAATAAAAAAAACTTCTTTGCATGAATGTCACAATTTTGATATGA
>NW_013952413.1:2010527-2011674 GCF_001266775.1 Austrofundulus limnaeus | reverse complement strand
TGTGCACAGTTTGAAAAAACAAAAAACAAAACAAAAAAAAAAACGACATAAAAAATAACAAAAAGAAACACGATCATTTGAGTTTTTCATACCACATTCTTGCATTTTTTTTCTCAATCTGGCACAAAAACCAGATTTCTTGTCTGTCATGAAGAACAGAATTTTCTGATGCAACGACGTAAAGAAAAGTCCTCACAAAGTTTTCACCCTGCCGTCTTTTCTTTGATCACATTATTCAATACCTTTCTATTTCTTTCTGGTTGTTGCTTTTTAATTTATTCCCAATAGTTTTCCTGTTGTTCCCCAACTTTTTTTTAAAACCATCACTTTTTTTTTAAAACAAGAGTTTAGGCGCCTGGATGAACCCTAAACCCCAGGAAGGCAAAGCAGCTCAAGCATGGAGCTGCTCAGCGGAGGAAAGAAAGTGCAAAGCTGCACTAATAACATCCCCCTGAATATTTTAAACACAATTTATTTTTAATCCGCCGGCTAGAAATCAGACTGATTCAGTTCCATATTGTAGCCCCCGGGGGTGTTTCGTTCCTCATACTTTTTTAATGACCACGCTTCTGTCCATCCAGTGGGGAAAAGGGTGCTGAGATATGGCAATCTGGCCTATTATTGAATGAAGCAGCATGAGGTGTCAGCCAGGAGTTTTACTCGCAGAAAAATCCACTTTTCTTACGGCGGCTGAGGCTGAGTGGTTAGGGGTGTCGTCTTCCAATGTGAGAGTTGGCGGYTCGATTCCACAGCTATTTCAGTCAAGTGTTCCTGAGCCAGACACTGAACCTCCATTGCCTCTGATGTGTGTCCCATCAATGYGTRAATGTGATGYWAARCACTGATTAGTCTCCAAAGAWTGATATATCCAGATGGGTAAATGAGGGCACAGACTGTGTAAAGTGCTTCGAGTATCCTGGTTGGGTCGAAAGACTGTTTAGTCCATTTACCATTTTACACAACAAAAAATATATCTTGTAATATCTGAGCTAACGGCTAAATGATTTTGTCTGAACCTGTTGCTTAAAATAATTTAGTWTTTGAGGCGTTATGATTAGGGGTGTAAGAAAAATATTGATACACTGAAATATCACGATATTTCAATCCCCGATATTGTATCGATATTCTAAAGCCCTGTATCTATTTT
>NW_013952413.1:2008543-2010481 GCF_001266775.1 Austrofundulus limnaeus | reverse complement strand
CCTCTACCTCTTGAGCGCCAGAGACTAAGGGTAGCATTAGCATTATAAGTAAACATTAGCTTTTCTTTTTTTTTTTCAGTAAGAGGTTTTTATTTAATATAATTTTGGACAAAAAAAATCACAATATATCGCAATATATTGCCTTGCTTGCAGTATCGCAATATATCGGGAAATATCGTATCGTGACCCCTCTGTTATGATATGTATCGTATCGCCAAATTCTTGCCAATACACAGCCCTATGATTATTCTATAACAGCTCAGACCACCGAAACATTATAAATTACAAAAAGTTAAAAAGTTATACATGATAAACTAGCTGCAAACTACTCTGTCTTTATCTTTAAGAACCAGGAGGTGAAAAAAATATCTAAATGAAAATGAAGGTTGCAGGTTATAGACATCTTCTCAACAAATCAAAATGTCTCCTTCATGGACTCAAACGACACACCGTTAGAAGACTTTGTGAACACATTCAGTTAATGTAGCAAGCTTTGTTCGATATAAATGGATCGTATGCAAAGCTACACTCATGCCAATCACCACAAAAGAGTCTAACTTACATTTGGTAGCGTTAAAAATCAGAGCCAAACTATCATTTGGGATTTTTCTGCATGTTTTCCCACTGATGTCTGGACAGGCCTGACTTAGCTTCTGTGTTCAACTTACTATTATTATATAAAAAAGGGGGAGTAGTTCCTTCTTACAGTGATGGATTGCAATTTTATTCCTAAACCTTTATTTTGGTTAAAATGAATTCAGCTTATTTTATTATTATATATTTTTTGTAAACTGAGCTGTTAAACATTCTGTATATAAAAACTGTTTTCTTACCATTTTATTAGTTCAGAGACATTTTGTTGATCTCACAGTCTAATATGAAACCCTTTGATGAAAAAGAGCGTGCATGCAGCCAAAAAAACTGTTAGTTTTTTCTACTCTAAAAGCCTAATAAAGTCATATAAGAGCTATAAGTGAGAAATATTTTCGCTGAAGGAGCATGCTGTTCTTTTTTTGGGTTTTAAGTGCATCATTTATTGCTGAGCACTCTTGTATTTATTAAAATTTGATAAAGTAAACACAAGTTCCTTTTAAAGCCAATGCTTGCTGCTTTTTGGCCCCCGTGATTTCAGTGTTCACATTGTTTCATAGGCACACTTGAAGTTTCAGCGTTGAAATTATTTCACTAAGATACGGTGACTGGAGTCCTGAGGTGACAACAAACTAACAAAAACACTGAAAAGCAACACTAAAAATWTTTTCCTATGACGCAGTGTGATTTTGTACAATCGTCTAATCATAWTCCTATACATTAGCTTTTTTATTATTTAAAATGATAACACTGTTTATATGTACCGCGAATAAGAAAAGCTACAAGAAAAATAAAATTGTGCACAACTAACCCTTCATATTGAGTTCACTATTTTTTCTTGCTGTAACRTAACTGTGTGACATATGTGAGATAGAATTTATTTTAAAGCACATAAATATGAACACTGGCTGGGTAGTTTGTGGGATGCACTTTGAAGTCAATTGTTTGAATTGACCCGAGGACATAAACAGAACTCATTATAGGCACTGATGTCATGCTCCGTGCAATAAAAACTGTAGAAAATGAAAATAAGACCGTCATTAATTCTAAAATTATATTATAATACAGATAGTTTCTGATTTGCAACAACAATGTGAACTTGTCTTTTTTTATTTTCATTCATGTGAGATAAAAAATATATTATTATGGGGTAATTAAGTAAAAAGCTTTTGAAAACAAAAGAAGCAAATGAGATAAAATGTGTGTTTACAAAACAATACAATTTCTGACTGACAAAGAGTTAGAGCTGTTTATTAAACAGTGATAAAAATAGGATTTAATTCCTTCATTACTTAAATTCATTGAAATAATCTGTTTACTTAATAATTTATTAATTATTTATTAATT
>NW_013952413.1:2006034-2007343 GCF_001266775.1 Austrofundulus limnaeus | reverse complement strand
TAGCAACACATTTTATGCCTATAATTAAAATTTTGCTGAGAGTGACCAAAAACGGACTCTGAAACTGAGCTCAACAAAAGGGCTGAGGCTTATCAGGAACAAAGCTGCAGGTTGGGGGGGGGGTTGGCGTGGGTTTCCATTCAGAACCGGAGAGCTGCTGAGAAGCACCTGTCGTCCCAATCTGTCCTCCTCCACATTGGAGCTCTTTAAACCTGCACAACTGCTGCTGCTTCAGAGCCGTGCTGCCGTATTCTACCTAAATGTTTGATGTTTATGTGTATCTCTTTCACTTTGTATCAGAAAACCCCATTTCCCGCCCACAAACAGGCCATCTTGTTTCACTACTTTTCCATAATGCATCCGTTCTGTTTGCTCAAATTGTGTTTATTGTCCCATAATCAATGAGATATCAACCCAGATCCTRCTTTCAGAAATTAAACTTAAAAGGACACTTTATCATAAAATTACTTTGGAAAAAGGTTAAAGTCTTCTCTGAGTATATTACTTGAGTAAATATCTTAAAGTATATTTTTTTGTACTCAAGTATCGAAAGTACTGAGTAAAAATGAGCGGTTAAATTTTCAAAAATGATATTTTTTTGGGAGGTGACCACCCCAAAAAAACATTTTTTAAAGGTGTGCAGCTGTGACGGATTGTGTACAAATTAATACAGTGTCCAAGTGGTATATATTTATACTTTTCATCTAACCACAATTAAATTCACTCAATCCAGGAAGGACAATTCATCAGAATAGTATTTTTTTTTTAACAATGAGTCGGAATGAAACAGGAGTAACGACTTTCTACTTACATTTATTTTTAAAATGTAAGGAGCACAAAGTAAAGGCAATTGTGTAAAAATGAAAGGAGTAAATTACAAATAACTAAAATTTCTACTTAAGTACAGTACCAAAGTATTGTTACTTTACAACTTTGGTCTCCGGTCCGCTTGGCGTGCACACATGCAATCGAACCGCGAGTTTGATTGCATTCAACCGAACCAAGACCTAGGTTTTCAGGCGGACCAGAGTTCGCTTTTTTTGGTCCACATCAGAGTTTGATTACATATTGACACCTCCCCAAACAAACTGGACTTTCTAGGCAAATGAACTACAGTTTGATTAAAGCAGACTAAACAGGGCTGGTGTGAAAACAGCCTAAGAGTGCCATCTGTTCTTCTCTGGACTATATTGAAAGTTAAATGTGGATTTATGAATGTCTGTAACCAAATCAAACATTGGATCTGACGTTCCCTCGCCCGGACGCGGGTCACCGGGGCCCCCCTCTGGAGCCAGGCCTGGAGGTGGGG
>NW_013952413.1:1993206-2003397 GCF_001266775.1 Austrofundulus limnaeus | reverse complement strand
ATTTACTGGTTTAAGTTCTTAACCTTAAACATTGCGGTAGTTTATCAACAGGTGCAAAATTCCAAGAGAAATTAGTTGTCAAATTTGTTGCCTTTCAACAAACCCTGAGATCAGCCTCCAGTCCATTTTGGCTCCAGAGGACACGGGGCCTTGCAGCTGAGGACTGACAGAACAAGCTCCAGCTGTCAGGAGGATGAGGTGGGCACAGAAGCAGAAAAGGTACAACTGATAACTAAAGCAGAGGTTAGTGCCAACAAGTCGGTTTTCTTTTTTTTTTTTAGCTCACTGGATGACAAAAAATAGATCTGCTTCATCTGTGACTGCATGCAAAAGCAAACTAGTCCCTTCTGCTTTCTTCTTACACAACCTGGACTTAAAACAGGAAACTACACTCAGAAGCAGAACAGTTGTGAGTATTTATTTTAAATTTAGTTTTTAAAAAGGAAAAAACAGGCCCGGGATGCTCTTCACTTATTAATTATTTAGCAACTTTTAAGTTCAACTTGTAATGTCAGCCTTTTATGTAAACTTTGTATAATCCAATAATTATGATGGTGTGTGTGCTGTTGTACATCACACATTATATCACATCACTTTGTGAAAATAATGACTTTTTYGTCTGTGATAAAACCAGCCTGAACATCAGCAACAATTTAGGTGCTTCTAGGGATTATTTACGGATATCTAGGCATTTGATTGGTATTAATATTAATGCTTGTAGAGCAATCTACTTACTTAATCTGAGCGTACTTTTCATGTAAGAAAGTGGTGACAAACTCCTCATCTCTGATGCTAAGTTGTTATTGTCTGCTTTCTTTTAGATTCAATAGTCCAACCATTCTGCGACACATTGCCTCAACTTGAATTAAAAAAAATTCTGCAAATTGCACCAGAAACATTTTGTCTTGTTTTGGTGTGGATTTATTATTATTATTATTATTTTAAAAATCCTCAGATGTTCTGAAAAGCTTTTAAGGACTTGACCTAAACTTTACCCCCTGAAAGTGTTAACTTTAAAATGGATAAATGGTGCCAACATATCTACCTGCCTCCGTATGTCGCTCAAAACGAGCCTTACAATGAAAGAAAGAAGTGGAAACACACACAGTCACACACAAACATGCATCTTATCCCCTCACACATACACGAGCCTTGACTTCTGACAAGCTGCGAGACATTTCGTCTCCGTGTATAGCTGCAATCTACATAGGATCCATAAATCAAGAAGTCTCAGCGTGATGAAAAAAATTTAATCTTGGTGGTCTTTAGCTGGCGAGTAAGATCTATCTTCTCTTACCAGGCCCCCCATTTCCCCCGACACCCATGACAATGCCAACTCAGTCGGCAAGTGAGACATTCAGAAGCAGATGGTGTCTGGAAGTGAGATGTTCTGGAGGAAATTACAAATCTCATTTCTGTTTGTCTTGTGAGGCTTTTGCTTTAACCTTTGGCTTTTTGCTATATTTACACTTTTTTTTAATCTAGAAATGGAAATCTAATATATACCATACAAAATGTGTGTTAGTGTTTTTTTGACGGGGGGTCAGAATATTAAGCTTTCTGAAATGAAGGAGACATAAAAAGAGTGATTTTTGCAGCCCAGGATATTTTTTTGCACAGATGGTAACTCGCTGTGACACGCCCAAAACAGCTGCTGCATAATTTTTTACATCGTCAGAAGAGCTGCAATCTTGTTTACCTATTTCCCATTAGAGTCATGATTATTTTTCAGGAAGAAAACTTTCCTCGTATATTATTTATAGCACATCAACTTATGGTGGTATTTTGCTGATTTAGGAGTATTGTTTTGGAACCATGGAATGTGATTTTGGTGCATTTTGTAAAAGATTAAAGGAAGCAGGGGAAATAAACTTTAGACTGTTTTTTTTTAGTGTTTTTCAATGTGAAAACATGCAAACAACACATCCGGAGTGACTTCTAAAACGCARTTCAGTTTCATCAACAAACAACAACTTTGTATGCATTTATGTGTGCATGCATATACACTGCATGTAGATGTACATTTACGTTTATGAATATATTCTGGTATTATATAAAATTCTAGGTGAACAGATTGTTGTTTTAATCTTTATGAAATTTAGAATAAGAAAAAAAAAGAAGAATTTACTATTTTTTTGTTAATAAGCTTCAAAGAAGGGTGGGATTAAATACGTTTTTGACTTCTTCCCATTTCTTTTCAAATACTGCATGTTAATTTTGTTAACTTTGTTATCACTTTTTATCATTTTTGATTTTGTATACGTGTTTGAAATAAACTAACTAACTAAAATTATTTTATGGAGTTTATTTTTGTGGCTCATCATATTTGTTTTGTTTCTATATTCTTGCATTCTGTTTTGTCTTTTATCAGTTGTCTTAAGTAAAGCACTTTGGCCAACAGTGGTTGTTTTAAATGTGCTATTCGAATAAAGTTGACTCAACTATAAAATATGCTAAAAGATTTTGGGACAAGCTGACATTTTTTCCATTATACTAAATCTGCTGTAGAGGGGCGACAACACCTGACTAAGGTGAAACTAAGAATTGATTCCCTCAGAGGGAGAAAACATGAATTTACTTACATTTTTTAATTAAATAAAAGGGCAATATCATGTAAAACGAAGMACTGGGAGAGCGCAAACCTCCGCCTAGGCCATAGTGTCAAATATGCTAGAAAGGCTCCCCCTTGGAAAAGTGACCTATCCGATGCTTTATATAAATATAGTAACATCATGTTGCATGTATTCATACATAAAAGTAAATGATGGAAATCAAAATTTCTATTTGGTCCAACGTATTTATCAGAAAAAAAACATGTAGAACAATAATATTGAATCATTGTCATAACATAGTATCACTCCAAATATAACCAAACATACTCTGTGCCCATACAGTGAAGGTATTACATAAAAAAAGTTTCCAAAGAAATAAACATTAAGATTACTTTTTAAAATTTCAACCAAATATTCACACTATCGTTGTGAGAAAAATAATTGTGAAGAACTTTGACGTATGTAATTTCCCCTAGCCTGCAATAGTGAAGAATCCTTCAAAAAATTCCTGGATTTGGATCGCGATCATCACCAAAATTTAACAGCGTGTTCCTTTGGCCAATACCCACATGTGGTAAAAAAATTCATGAAAATCCGTTCATAAGTTTTTGAGTAATTTTGTCCAAAGACAGACAAACAGACAGATACACGAGACCAAAAAATAACCTCCTTGAAGGAGGTAATGACATAAAAAGTGGTCGGGGAAGTTGAAACAATGTTAGGTTTTCAACCATAACTTATCAATGCTGATTCAACATTGATTAGACGTTGGCTTTTCAATCAAGCGGGCCGACTTCGGTCCCTGGACTATACTCTATACACTATACTCATGATATATAACAATGTACATATACCTAGTACAGTACACAAATGAATATATATGCAGGTGCATATTACTGATGCCAGTCTAGGTGAATTGTCCAAGGGACTGATAAAACATGATGTGTTATACAGTCTAACTGCAGTTGGAATGAATGATCTATGGAAGCGCTTCGTCCTGCAGCGAGGATGTTTAAGTCTCTGACTGAAGGAGCTGCTCAGCTCCCCCACGGTTTCATGCAGAGGGTGGTGGGGGTTGTCCATGATGGCTGTCAGCTTTGCCAACATCCTCCAACATCCTCCTCGAGATGGAATCRACCTTGGAGAAACTGATAACACGGCTCGGTGGAATTCCCCACACTGTCTGATTGGAGTCGCCACATTGGATGTACCAGCAGACATTAAGGCAGATGGAAAATTATTATTGCCTGCCTGACCAAAAACATCTTCTTCTGTTCCCAAACAACTAATTGCGAATTGGCTCTCCCCCACATGACCTTCAAGAGCTGTGGATCTAATTTCTCCTGGTGTTTACGTCGAGTTGGCTTGGTCCCCACCCTCCCCCTCTCACTCCTGTCTAATTCTGATCCCCTGAAGGTCAATCTGGAGCTGCACAGAATGAACAATTAACACCAGTATTCTGAACTTTCGCCGAACTATGGGTTTTATCTTTTTGGGGACTGGATTCTTYGGACTAATTAATCAGATATTCACATAAGTGCATACAACATTCATGGCTTCAGATACACACCCTCTAAACTCACTCCTCCTCTGGCTAATAAATTCTTGCTCTGCAGAGGGTTTTTTATAAACACTATAGTGTATCATATTTTGTTGATATGATGATTAATTTTTTTCCTCATCTACCCTTGTGTTGTATTTTCGTTTTTTTTAAAGGTAGCACGACCCCTGCTGATTGCCACATGACCTGTTCACCTGTTCCCCCATGTTTGTCATGTATGTCTCTTGAATGGGTGTTCTTAAATGTAATTTCATTGTGCTCTGTACAATGACAATAAAGGCATCATAAATCAATAAATTTATTAATTTTTGTTTTTCTTTGCTATGTGTTTTTTTTTACTTGGACATTACACAATGTTGCTTTATTTTCTGATGTGATAGTGTTTTCAAAGGTAATATACCTCTCTCTCCCTCACTCTCTCTGAATAAAAAACAACAATGGGTCCTCCATACTTAATTAAAAATTGACAACAATATTTAAGCACAGAATATCAAATTTACCACATTATTACATCTTTTATGTTAATCTCTTTGACCTTATGTTGACTGTAAACCTGTAATATGTTTATTACACAYGCACACATGTACAGTATATAAGGGCCGGTCACACAACAAAGAACACCAAAGTAGGACTTTTCTTTTTCATTCCTTTAAAAGTTATAAATGCCACTGAAATTACACACAACTGCTTTGCCTGCTTAGTTGCATCTGTGACATTTGAAAAAGAAATGTCACATCAAAGTTTTCTTACACACCTGCTTCAGGCGAAAGAAAACAACAAAACAACAGCTTGGTGTTGTACGTTACCATGGAAATATCTTCAAAGTTGTAATTTTTTTATTTATTTATTTTTTCTAAGGCGGCTGACTCAATCAATCCTGTGTAAATKATTGTTTCACAGAGGCTTCCCTCTCTGGTCACTCCGCTGATAAAAGCACMGCGGCTGTTTGGCAGAGTCTCCAGAGCGACTTAAAAAGATCGTAGCATGCATGGAGGAGCAACCCCTCCCCCGTTGCTCCCAACATTCAGCTACAGGGATCACACGTTGTACTGGAACACGAGACACACAGCTAACACTGTTGCCATGACAACCCAGCCAGAGGATAACTGTTTTACAGCGTTTTATGCAACGCACTACCTCGGCCGCCTCAGTGAGATGTCACATTGGCAGACACTCAGGCTAACTGATTTCARTGATTGCAATACTTCAAATCATGTTTTGCTCCAAATAACGTGATAATATAAGTATAAACTATTTTAAATTGGTTTGTGCTCAGTTATGCTCTAGAAGAGTCAATAACTAAAAAAAAGTCCCATCTGTGCTGGAAATGTCATTGGTTTTTAAGTTGATATAACCATGGTGGAAACTGTGATTTATGAAGTCAGTATTTCATCTCCTACATTATGATTTAGCAGTTTAAGCTGTAAAGGTTAAATCTATCTATCTTGTAAAATGTCATGATTAGTTATACATATATAAATTGTAAATTTATGACAACTATTTAATATCAGCTTTGTTATTATTTTAAAACAAAAATGGTGTCAAAGCTCTGTAGCCTGGCCCTTGCCCTCTCACGCAGTTCCGCTCAGTTCTAGTTTCTCTTCACTGCTCCGTCTGGGATTTCTCCCATAGACAAGGATTTCTTCGGTAGACTTTTACCTGGGCCAATCAGCAAACAGAATGAGGGGTTTTGAACGACAACGTCTATTTTCTATGCAGTGTCTGCTTGTTGTTTAGCAATTGCAGCAGAAGAAGTGAAAGAAGCCAGTTTGTGTTTACAAGGCTTCCAAATTAAATTACTTTTGTCTCACAAAGCCTGCAKCTTTCATTTACAGCCATCTTGTTTGGCTCAGTACTTTTCTCCTCTCAGTAGCGGATGGTTATTTACAGTGCATGCAATTTCCGGTTAGCTTCTTAGCTTTGCTGCCATCACAGTGAGGCTGGCACACATGCGTCGTGGCCAACCATTAGCGATTGGTTAAATCAAATCCAATCGTTTTAAATGTTTACAGAGGCCACACCTCAGGTAAGCAATCTCTTCTCAACAGCCAAGAATCCAGACCCTGTTTACGAAGTACAGCGAAGAACAAGGGACTTGTTTTTATCAGGCAAAAAATTCTGTGGTACCAACAGAGGCGACCATTATCATGCCCCCCGCATCAAGGTATTGACGTATGACCAAGCGTCATTATGTTGACGCCGGGGGTACCCCCCGTGCATCTGTACTGTACGAGATGGTGCGGAGGAGGACGGTGTGTTTTTACAAGCCTAGAATTGCGCGAAACTAACCATCCTAGACCCTAAATTTAACTTCTACTAGCTTTATAGAGTCTTACCCTGACCACCGACTCTAAAGTTAACCATTGACCCTCATCGCTCATGTTAACCACATCCCTCTTGCTAACCACGGACCCTAAAGTTAACCACTAACCCCTAACCTCATGTTAACCACAGACCCTAAATTTACCCATTAATCCTGATTCCTCATGTTAACCTCAGACATCACGCAAACCCGGAAAAGCCGCGGTCGGCAAGGACGGACGCGTGTCAACATATAGACGTGTCAATATGTTACGAGTCCGACATGAGAATGTGTTAAACAAAATGTGAAGTCATTGATTTAAGTCACGGTTCATAGAGTTTTGCGAAGGGTTCACCTCTTATGTAGATTTATTTTTCTGCTGCTCACAAAGTTATCAGTCAGCACACATACAAGGTTATCTTCTGAGCAATTGTACTCAGTTTATTTCATTTGTTCACTGCCAGATTGTTGTTTATGTTATATGCTTCATGTATGTGATACATCATTCATATCATGTTTTTTATGACAGTGTTTATTTTGATAATGTCTGGGACATCATCATCGTCTGCATTTTGTTTTTCCCAACTTCTCATTGCATTCCCAAGGCCCAGTCATTAATTTTCTGTACAAATTATTTACATTCAAAACTATGCATCATTTCACAATTTACAGTGTCTTTTGAAAGTTGAAACAGCAGTGGAGAATCCTTTTCCACTGGTTTATCAAATCAACATGTGTCGTTGTTGCATTATTTAATGTCTATAAGGTAATGAAAGTGTCGCACCTTAAATCTGCAAGATTCCTGCTGAGTGAGCATTTCTGAATCATCCCTGCATTTTAATGAGGCCAGCGCAAACCGTGGTTAATAGAGCTGCAGATGAAACATCGCTCTGGCTGTGCTATTGACATCTCCTATGTGAGGTGGCAGATCCAGGCCAATCCCTGTGTACCCTCTGTCATCATTAGCTTCAGTCCAGTGAGAGTAGTATTAGAATAACCATCGACAACGAGCTCTGTAACGCTGGCAGGATTGTGGAACTGGGGGGGACAGTGCCAGCATTTCACAGGTTGGACGGTCAAACGGCTGAAGATTGATTTCAGTTCCACATCCTACTGTGCACTTATTGGCTGAACTAATGGTCTGTAGCCACTTCTGGTTTAAAAAATGTGATGCGGCTGATTGTGACACCGTTGTCTCGGTGTGGATAGAACCATAAAAAATTGGCAAATGTTGGTTTTACGTAGTGGTGCAGTGCTTAAAGGTGTTGCCTCGCAGCAAGAAGGTTGCAGGATTATCTCCTGCCCTGTGGCCTTTCTGGGTGGAGTTTGCATGTACTYTGAACTAGGGGTGCACCAATTCCAGTTTTCTTGCCAATMTCCGATCTTTAAAAATTCTGACCTGTCAATTCCGATTTTGGCCGATACCGATTTTTTTAAATAGCTGACATTGTCTGACGTWATAAAGTCACAATACAACTTCAATGTTCAAATGTTATTTTACTCAAATACTTTGAAMAATACCCTTGAAACTTGTTTTAACTGGATATTAGGTAGTGCTCACAGCAGAGCGAAAGAGAATAGTGGCTGATTTTCAGACCTTTGCGGAGGTAAAAAAAAAAAAAAAAAAGCTGATCTTCTCCATCTTATCTAAGGATCGGCCAATCTCCGACGCAGATGAATCAGCTGGCCGATTAATCAGCGTACCCCTACTCTGAACGCATGCATGGGCTTTTTTGGGTACTCGGGTTTCCTCCCACAGAACGTAACCGTACACGTTAGGTTCATTGGTAACTCTAAATTGTTCCTGCCTGTTATAAGATTTGGTAGACAATGATTCTAAAAAGGTTTTAGAAAGCTTTGCCTCAGAGTTTCATGTCATTTTTAAAGTTATGATAAAAATATCTGGCATTTCTGCCAATTTTGTGAACGTGTTTCAAAGCAAAATTTATTTGTTCTCCAGAATTAAAAAAAAACCTTTTTTGACTTTTTGCATTTGGTGGAGGGCATACGAATGATTGCAGTACTAAGTTCAATATACAGGGGTTAAACAATGAAACTGAAACACCTGTCATTTTATTGTGGGAGATTTCATGGCTAAATTGGACCAGTCTGGTGGCCAATCTTCATTTTTTTTTACATTGAACCAGTAAGAGCAGAGTGTGAAGGTTCAATTAGCAGGGTAAGAGCAGTTTTGCGCAAAAAATTGCAATGTACACAACATTATGGGTGACATACCAGAGTTCAAAAGAGGACAAATTGTTGGTGCAGGTCTTGCTGGTGCATCTGTGACCAAGACAGCAAGTCTTTGTGATGTATCAAGAGCCACAGTATCTAGGGTAATGTCAGCAYACCACCAAGAAGGACCAACCACATCCAACAGGATTAACTGTGGACGCAAGAGGAAGTTGTCTGAAAGGGATGTTATGGTCTAAAACCTGGTGTTTCRGTTTCATTGTCTAATCCCTGTAGATATTGCTACATTGTTTGCAGCTGTAATTGGCAGCAAAGTAGCACGATTAAAAAGTGATTTAATTTTGCTTCAGAATTAATTGCAAGTTCTAAATAAATAAAACACTGAACATAACAAGAAATCGGTAACTTTTATTTAGAAAGAGTCCCCCAAAAATAAAGAAGTTAGCACACATTCCAAATACAAAATGTCAGTGAATAGCCTGAAAATGCAATGAAATTAATTAACAACTACTTAATGTTTCTATTATTTAATTCATTAAACAACAGTGATAATAATACACATTTTGTTTCTGCCTGTTGCAGCTCACACAGGTTGATTTTTGACAGAGAAATAAAATGAAAAAAAGTGCTCATCTGTTAAAATTGTGTAGATAACTTACAGTGAATCTGTAGAACTAAAAAAGAAGTATTTTTGGAATAAGAAATTTAATTTCAGGTTTTAATGGAAGCAAAACTGTTCTCTGAYAGAGACATCCTTTTTCAGATTTGAACTTTTTCTATAAAATATACGCTTTATGTATATATTTAGTGTTTATCTATATAAATATCTTACATTATATTTCCAATTTCAAACAGGTAACCTCACGATTTCAACATTGAAATAATGCAGGTTTGGCAAGTTATGAAATAAACWTTAGTATTTGTGGCAACAACATGCAAGTGGTGCTACTACATTGTCAGATCAATGCAAAATACATGGAGACTGGAAAACAAAGCAAAAGAAAGGCTATTGTTATTAGCACTGTCATTGCCACCAACTGTACATCTAGATACAAAAGTTACAGAATGTATCAGAGTCATTTACATTCACTGAGATGACAGTGATTTATTAGAATAAGACTATATATCTACTGGCACTGGAATTTGGCACTCTTACTTATTTGGCATTTTAGCCCATCACCTAAGCCACATGGATGTGGATGCCTTATAGTAGATGTCACTGCAGATTGTAATGCAATAATACCATATCATACTATTCATTGTTTTCCATTCATGGCATGTAAACAGTTTCCTCTTCAAAACAGAGCAACAAACCTGGTCCTCGTCAGAAAAAATACAAACAGCAAAAGCACTGAAACAAAGAGACGAAATAAAGTAAAACTTCTGCACCAACTCGAACAAGAAAAAACATRTAGGATTAATTCCAAATGTCAAGCATTGACATATAGTTCATATCAACACCAAATGTTAAAGAATAAAATATACAGAAAAGCTTTTAATAGTAATTAATTACATGATTTAAAGATCTCACTCTTTTATGTAATGTATTTGGCTTTAAAAATATGGAACTAGAAGCTGTTTAG
>NW_013952413.1:1990160-1993181 GCF_001266775.1 Austrofundulus limnaeus | reverse complement strand
TTTTAGATTAGTGCTGCCCACCACTGGCAGCTACTCATTAGAAACTCATCAGTGAGTAAAACTTTATTAGTTTTATTTTTAATAGGATTTCTGTATTATTTATTTCAGATKTAGTTATTTCTGGTCWGTGTTTAAAAGAGGACACGTTAAAACACTGTTTAGTCAAARTTTAACATGAAACATCAATGTTCATTACAATTGGCCCTTCGAGGGCCACCATAACTCTCATGTGGCCCTCGGTGAAAATGAGTTTGACACCCCTGATCTAGAGGGTGCAGGAAGACAGAGATGTGAAAATAATATAATTAYATGATAAAAATACCTTCATCGGTTTACGATTCATGTATATATAAATCTGACTTATAAATCCACTGTGTTATTTTGTAGAAACTTTTTCCATTTATTTCAACACAAAGTGGGCGGAGGAGCATTAGGTCATTTTAGGTAACATTATAGATGTCTGTCTAAAATAAACGGTTTACGTCATTTTAAGGCTCATTTTTAGAAAAGGCAACTGCATGTGTGCATTTTACTGCACACATTTGAGGATATTCTTTATARAGGGAGTCCTGGAAATTCACACATGCTCCCAGCTTCCATGGTTAAACCTTTGTCAGTACATATTGCAGTGAGCAGCAGATTGATTCAATTTAAGAAAAAAAAGTCATTTATATAAATAAGTTCCAGAAAGATCTCTTAATTTAAAAGTGCTTTAAGCTACAACTGAAGTAATTTAGTTCAGTAGGAAATAGAAGTGTAATTTTGAAATTTTACTGCAGAAAAAAAAACTAAATCTACATGTTACGTTTCTATTAAAATATGCTATTTATTTGGAACAAGTTCAAAAGTTTAGGAGGATGAACTACGTGCTTGAAASTGCGAACAGTGATTTGGAGTTGTGTTGACACGCTTCAAAACATCAGCATGAAATGTAAAGGCTGATTCATCTCTCAAGTGCACAACTCCAACAATGTTGCTGAGCACCATTGTTTACTCTCACAAGTTATCAAATCAAAATAAGTTCATTTCAAATTTCAAATAAATCATTAATATTTCTTTGTACGTGTGAACATGGAAAAAGTACAACTACTGAACGATTCTGGGGCTCAACAACAAAAAGGAACAAAAATAAATCTGGTCATTTGTTGCYTTTTTTTTAGCAACACGGTAATAAATCATAAGCATAAGACAACAGCTTTTAACCACAGCGGTCCCACTCCGGAGATAAAAGAAGTAATTTATTTGCCTAAGACACAAACAGATGACTTGCCGTAGTTGTTTTACTGGGGAATATTTAGATAGTTTTAGTAGTTATATTTGTTTTTTGTTAAACAACAAAATGTTTGCTTTTTATGCAGAAGGGAAATGGAGTCATATAATGTTTCTGGTTTTAAAATTGCAACAAATTCACAGTTTTTATTAATGAAAAATTAACAGCTTCTAACAGAATAAAGATGACCATCAGTTAGAGCCACACCGAATATAAAGAGAAAAGCTGAGAAGAATCATCCATTTATATATTTATTTTTCCCCATGATGAGATATTCCCTGAACTGAAGTGTTTAAAGGGATCCATGATTAGTTGTAACACTAGACTTTATTTGAAAAATATTTATTTTAACTGTAAAATAATAACTGTAAAAATACTGTAGGCTGTAAATTTTTTAACTAAATTTCTAAAAATATATTACACGGACTGAGCTATTTTATTTACACACAAAGCATTCTGGGTAATGACGTCAATAGGTCCTCGGTGCGAGGCTGCTAGCGAGCTACATCCACCCTGAAGGTTAATCTTGGACAATATCTGATGATCGACTCTTTTAAATGAAACCAGAGAGCGCTGACAGAGAGGAGAAGGTAGAAATGACTCAGCCTGTAACTGAAAATATGGATGGAGGACCTCAGTTTATCTTGTTAGTTTGTCTAACACGTTCTCACTCCCGACTTGTCAACATATTGACACTTGGTCAGGGATGTCTGCGTCCAGTTKTGACGTGTCGGGTACCCCCCTCGCGTCAGTCCTTGCCGACCGCGGGTTTTCCGGGTTGCRCCACTTAGGGGTTTTTGTGTTGGGGGTCTGAGGTTAATATGAGGGATTGGGATTACCAGTAATGGTTAATTTTAGGTACTGAGGTCGGGGATAGGCTGTATACGGCTAATAGAAGTTAAATTTTGGGACTGGGATGGTTAGTTTCGCACATTTCCTACTTTTTTAAAAATATGACAACGCGCTCRACCTCCTCTGCCTCATCTCGTAAAAAACTGATGCACGGGGGGTACCCAACGTGTCAAAGCTTGACGCAGACAGCTACCTGACCAAGCGTCAATATGTTGATGAGTCGGAAGTGAGAATGGATTGGTTTGTCGCGCTAGTGCCGAGCTAGTACATATAAGGCATTATAGCGTTGGCGCTAAAGCTAACAGGCTAAGCTGAGGTTCTTCTTCCATGAAGCAGCTCTGTTGTCCTCCATCCAYATTTTCAGTTGTAGTCTGAATCATTTCTGCCTTCTCCTCTCTGTCAACGCTCTCTGGTTTCATTTAAAAGAGCCAATCGTCAGATATTGTCCAAGATTAACCTTCAGGGTGGATACAGCAGCCTCGCACTGAGGACCTACCCACGTCATCATTTACCCAGAATGCTTTGCATGTAAATAAAATGGCTCAGTCCGTCTACTGTATTTTTAGTCTTTATTTTACAGTTAAAATATATGTTTATCAAATAAAGTATATTGTTACAACTAATTGTGGATCTGTTTAAGAATTGCATTAGACCACTAGTATTTTGTGACGCTATATACACTCACCGGCCACTTTATTAGGTACACCACGCTAGTAACGGTTTTGTGGTCATAAAGGGATGGACATGGTCAGCAACAATACTCAGGTAGGCTGTGGCGTTGCAGCGATGCTCAATTGGTACCAAGGAGCCCAAAGAGTGCCAAGAAAAGATTCCCCACACCATGACACCACCACCACCACCAGCCTGAACCGTTGATACAAGGCAGGATGGATCCATGC
>NW_013952413.1:1983356-1989695 GCF_001266775.1 Austrofundulus limnaeus | reverse complement strand
GTGATTGGCTGATTAGAAATTAAGTGTTAACGAGCAGTTGGACAGGTGTACCTAATAAAGTGGCCGGTGAGTGTAAGGGATAAAAACAGAAAAAAAGCATTCTGAGACATAATCTAACAAGTTAACAAATATGAAAAATGTATACATTTTTGAGTCTCCAGTTATGCTTGTTTAATTACGTCTCAAGTCATGTGGCAATGCTGAGATTTAGTTTTGTTTTGTTTTTCCCCACCTACCTAGGCGAGATGTCACATCCTTGCCTCATGAAGGCTCCAAGGGAGAACCACAGGCTGTTGAATATGCCAAACTCGTTAGTCGATTCATTGGTCTGGATCTGCCCGTCTTCGTACTCCTCGGTGTGCCACTCATAGGGGCTGAAGCGGCTGACGAGGAACAGCACCACGCTGACGCCGATGTAGGCGAAAACAATGCACATCCAGATCTCATAGGCCAGCGGGTCCAGGAAAGAAAACACTCCAGGTTTGGATTTCTGTGGCTTCTTGATCATGATGGAGATTCCCAGTGACATGAAGGGTTTAGAGAAGTCGATCACCTCCTCTCGTACCAATGTGATGGTCAAAGGGGCCACTGCGATATCTGCTTTCTGTCAAGCAAAAGGGTGAAAGAATCAAGAGTTAGAAACCAAAGCAACACTTTAAAATTTGCCTTATGAAGATGCTGAAACTAATAAAAAAAATCCCGCAATGAAGCTTGCGATATTTCAAATAGTAGCCGGGAAAAAAATCCAAGATGGCCGCCATAGCTAATTTCAGTCAATTTTCATTATAGTGAGCTAAAATTGATACACTAGCTCTATCACAAATAGTAGCCCAAATAAAACAATTAACATGGCTGCCGTAGCTAATATCAAATGACTTAAATTCAGTCGATTTTCAACTTAATGAGCTAAAGATTAATACACTAGTAGCTGAGAGTGAGCTCTGTTAAAAATAGAAGCTGGAAAAAAATCCAAGATGGCTGCCATAGATATTTTCAAAGGGCTTTAAATCAGCCAGTGTTTCACATACGGTATTGAGCTAAAATTGGTATAAAGCCAAAATAAAAATCAAAGATGGCCACTGCAGCTAATATGCTAAATTAACCATAGCTCAGCCATTTTTTTACATATTTGCCTCAAATTTGGGCTGATAGTACAAACAGTGATCTCAAAATGACAGTACATCTTTACTACGGTCGCCAGAACCTATTTTAAGCAGCAAAAACATACAGGACTTGCACAGCTGGCAAGCCTTCTCATAWTTTTTTCCAGGAACTACTCTATTTCCATATACTTTATGTTCTGCTCTTATAAATAAATGACTAATGCGACTATAATAACACCTTCAATTAAAAATGATAACTCACCGAATAAACCAGCTCTCCCACCATTCCGTTCCAGATTTTGGTCTCTGCGTCTCTGGCTCCATACTTCCCATCCCCCACTATTTTCAGCTGGTAGTTGAAGTTGTGACAGTGCTTCGCTATCTCTGCTGCCAGATCCACACAGTAACCCTCATAGCGTTCATTGTCCGTAAACTGATCGTAATTCTTTTTAAGCATCACATATGGAGCTTCCTGAAAGGGGAAACAAAAACAAAGCTCGCTGCTTAAAAACAGTTCCAACTATGTTAATAAAAAGTGGTTTAGCACCAAGCAATATATATATATTTATAAACTGTCCATGAACTTCTTGAAGCATTAACTAATAAATAAGCCATTCTTGTTGGATAATTTTAGTGAAAACTAAAACCTCTTTTAGTGACAAAGTTGGTATTTAAAGATAAATGTTACAAAATCCAGCTGTTGTGACCTTGGTTTGTGCTTGTTTTCAATTTTAGAAAATTAGTTTGGATCTTAGTGTTTGTCCTTTTCTTATGTAAGGGCAGAGGTGGTGAGAAGAACAACAAATAAAACAGTTCATCCAGTTTTTCATTACCAAGATGGTGGTCACAATATATGTTCTGTTTTCCATTGATGACGATGAGCCRTTTGAGTCGCCATTATTGGTGAGAACCAGTTTGTCGGCTTCGTTCCAGTATCCAATCTGAAGAGGAAAAATGTGATGTTCATTAAAAACAGAATATGATGGAGCTTGAATGATCTACAGCAGTGGTGCTCAGTCCTAGTTTTCGTCGGCCACTATCCTGCATGTTTTCGTTATGTCCCTGCTCTTCAGCATATCTGCCTGCTAATCATTCATTTATCAAAAACGGGTGTGTCAGAGCAAAAAAATATCTAAGGCCTGCAGGATTTTTGGCACCATTGCTCTACATTATTTGTACTTAAAAAGGTCACACAARATATGTTTAAAAGCTCAACAACATGTAAAATCAAAATAGTATTTTTTTTTGTCAAGATGGTAAATCAAACTCTTACCTTTACTGGACCATTGCTGTTTAATTCCATTATATTCACGGAGTAATTTACTCTCTTCCCATGYTGATCAAATTGAATATTTCCTGTTAGGCCTTCCACACGCACCTGACAAACACAAGAGTTTTTTTTAATAAAGACATCATAAAACAATATTTTTCTTGTTTGTTTTTTGCACTAGTTAGGACTGCTATCATTAAAATGTTTGAGTCACAAGTAGTTGATTCAAACAGTGTTTTTGTTTCTACTGTTTTTATTGGGTAGCTAAGGAAGGCTAAGAATCCTACTGTAGTTTGTTTTTTTCTTTTTGATGCCTTCAGGTGTCTTGGTGGCCTCTTTCACTATTCTCCTTTTTGCACAGGACAGCCTGCTAGCTGTAACAGTAGATTTAAACGTCTCATATCTGATCCATTTTTTTGATGATGGATCTAGTAGAAATGCTGGGGATGTTTACCACCTTGAAATCTATATCTATCCCCACACTTGTGGGTATTTTTTAAATTCTTTTTCCCTCTGAGTTGAATAAAGGCAGTCATTTTAAAGGGGTATTTTACTTTACACTTTTTTTATTCAATAGGGACCTTCACTGAGGCTATTTTAAGAAAACGAGTCATGTGACTATGTCCGCTCGAAACTAATGCACATACAAACTCTTGTAGCCGCTCCAYTRATTTAAATGGAGCTACGCTGGTTTCGCTGTGTTTAAACTTAAATAAATTTGGGAAAACAGCATCAAACTCCACCACAAAAAAGTGTGCTAAATTACTCGTAATAGAGCCTCAGGATCCAGCCATCATCCCCACATGAAACAAGTATTTTTTGTCTCTATTCCCAAGCTAAAATGCTAGGCTAACAGCTGGATTCGAGCGATGGGACAAGCTGAATTTGAAAAAAATTACAGATTTAACACCGGACCASCTGAATCCTTTCCCTGCACTTTCTGTTGATAAACAGCTACAGTAAAACTTGTTGTTTTTACTGTAGCCTACTGCTAGCTTTACTCCTAGCATCTATGCTAGCCTCGCTCATATAGTGCACTACTCCCAGGCTCTACTGCAGTCAGTCCAGCATATAGTGATCATATTTTACTTACACAAAATCTAAACATCACCATTAAGTTTCTTTAAACGATGTGGCTCCAGTGATAAAAAAAAAACACACAGACACACACGGATAAGTTATAAGTCGACACGGTAAAAACACCAACCTTTTTAACAACTCCATTTGCTTTCAAAGTCTGGAGAAGACCAGGACCCTTGAACCCGGACATTTTTAGGGTGTATTCAGACCAGGAAAGTCCTTTGGTCCAATTGTTTGGTCCGGACCAAAAATKGACTTTTTTTTTTCGTTTGGTGCGGTTTGTATTCACATTGTGCTTTTTTGCAAACGAACTATAACTTGTAAACAAAGCCATGAGGCTGACGATCATTGCTCCCATTGGACAAAAAAAGGACGGGGGCGGGACTGAGCCACAGACCCAGAAGAAAACAAGGAAGTCCTGCATGCTGCGGTTCTGATGTGCACATTTTTGCTGATAGTACAACTGCAATAGCATTTAAAATGTCAGAAGCAGCTAATTTAACGGTGGTTCTGTGATGATTTTCTAATTTTGGATCGACATCAGTAAATGTGTCCCGCGACCCAAAGGAGACGAGGTGCTCTGCATGTTCTGACCCACAACATGCTGCCAGCAGAGCTGCTAACAGGAGACGATGAAACAGGTATGTTTTCAGTTTGTTTAGCTCAGCAACGGTGGCCTGTGAAGTCCAAAAAGGTGAATGTTTAATGCATTTGGTTCGGTTAGAGTCCGGTCTGTATTCACAGAAGAGAACTAAAGTGAACCACACCAGAGTGCGTTTGGAAACGAACCGAGACCACCTCAAAAAGCAGGTCTCGGTCCGGTTGTTTGATCCGCACCAGAGTTCGCATGAGTGTATTCACACCTGCACAAAAAGTCCGGACCAACGCTGGAAACAAACTCTGGTTCGTTTAAAGCGGAGCAAATTATCAGGTCTGAATACGACCTTAATGAACTTTGCTGTGATTCCTGAAGTCGGATGTAGAAATTTGCTCTAGAAATATCTTTTTCCGTTACGGTATTAACACTGAACCACCGGAGAATCCACTTTGATTGTCCGATCGTTTGCGAGCGCGTTGGAAACATTAATAATMTGTGTGATGTCAGGAGTGAAGGTCCCCATTGGAAAGACTCTTTAGAAACTTGACATTGATCATGGTTTAAGACTAATTTATGACAACGATAAACGCATAAATCACTCAAAGTAGTGAATACCTTTTTAATGCACTATATTTGTGTCCAAATGCAAGCTGAAACGTCAGACTCTTTCAAAGTAATTTGAGCTTTTGTGGGTGTTTGTGCGTTTTCTAAAAGAGATCTGCTGTTACTATGGCAACAAGTCTTCACTAAGAACATTTATGATGCTTGAATGCATTTTTGAATCAGAAAGTGTGAGAAGTAATATTGTTTTTTTCTATCGTTTGGAAACGGGCAGCCAGTGCTGGTTATGTTGCTGTGGACTGTGGGCCACTTTTTGTCATGAACAAATTTTAACCAATCAGATCTAAAAAAATGCTTAATAAACATATTAAAAGACCRGACTTTGTTTGATTGCATCATACTTGTGAACTGCAGCAGTAGAGGTTTGGGCTTTTACATTCTCTAACTTATCTAAAAGCAACAGCTGCTTAGTTACTTTACTTCCAACAAAAATGAAATTTGGAATTAGACATYATTTGTTTTTCATCTTGAATGAATCAGTCTCTCTTTGGTTGCAGGCGTTTCCTTTTTCAGAAAATGCAGAAGGAAAAGGCTGTTACCTGTTTCAGTGCTCGCTCAATCTCCACCCCTTGAGCCCACGGGACAGCAGGATTRGCCAGGCAGTCACCAGTGTTAGCTCTTCTGGTGAAGTCGATGCGCTGTTTGTGCAGGTATCGAAAGGCTTCGGTCATCACYTGCACAGCATCGTAGGTCAGCGCTGAGGTGTACTGCAAGGGGAAAAAAAAAGTCAAATAAAAGTTGAAACTGATTATATAAAACAAACACACCTGCCCGTTGAACATGAGTTAAACACTACGACAAATGCACAATAAACTTTTTGAAAATTTTGATCCTATTAGTCTTTTAAATTTAAAAGAATTAGTTTTCTTAATCTGTTGTGTTATACATTTTTATTTGAAATTGATTTTTAACTGGACTAAAGTGAAATGCTTCCTTCAGCTAAGACATTCAAGCGTACGATGGCAGGATGCACGGGACGGTTAAGGAACAGATTGGGGCCTCATCCACATTAATGAGGATGTTGCTCCTGTCTGGTATTGTGAAGAAGGAGCTTAGTGGAAAAGCAAAGCTCTTTATTTCCTAGTTCATATGTTTCAGCCCTCGCCTATGGTCGTGTGATGTGGATCACAACTAAAAGAARCAAGAGGCAGCTAAAATAAGCTTTYTTTACAAGGTGTYTGGGCTCAGCCTTGGAGAAAGACTGAGGAGCTCAGAATAAAGCAGCTGCTCCTCCTTGTCAGGAGTCAGCAGAGGTGGTTTGGTCTTCTGATTAGGATGCTTTCTAAGTGCATCCCTTTGAGAGTTTTTTCAGACACGTCCCATCGTAAGGAGACCTTGGTGCAGACTCAGAACTCACTGGAGGAATAATGTAYCCTTTCTGGTCTGGAATGCCATGGACTTTCCCAGAGGAAACTGGAATGTCTCACTGGGAAATGGGATGTCTGAGTTTTCCTTCTGTACATGTTGCCTCCTTGACCCAATTATGGATAAAAAGCAAAACATGGATGGATGGATGAACTTTTAAGTAGTCCTACACTGTAAAAAATAACTTGTAAGATTTACTTGAGAGAATCCTGTAAACGATTTGCCCTAACATTTGGTAAGTAAATTTAAATGCTACAAAATCATGTAATATTTACTCTCATCATTATCTAGTAAAAGTTATT
>NW_013952413.1:1980319-1982606 GCF_001266775.1 Austrofundulus limnaeus | reverse complement strand
CTGTTAAAATTATATTAGCATTTACCTTTTTTGTACAGTAATATTGATATATAAAATAATGCGTATTGTTTATGTAGTAAATTTTAGTAATTAATAAATTTTGACATTTTTTTGTAAAATTTAAAAGAATAATAAAATAAATGTTACTTCGCCCAAAAATCCTTTTTTCAGTGTAGATTTAGTGTAAATGCTTACATTTATGACAATGGTGCAACCAAGTTAAAGCATTTCAGTTTGCTAACTAATGCATTTTAATGTAATCCAATGCRTGCACAAAGAACAAGTGCAGAAGCTCACCCTTATTTTGCTGTCAGCACCAGGATACTCCTTTTCTTCCAGTGCCTCCCATCTTTGATCAAATTTTGACACCAAAGGATTGTCAAAATCAACAATCTGGAAGCCTGAAACGTTAGCTCCCCCATACTGAATTTTGGATAGATCTCCATCGATAAAACCCTGAACAGAGTAAAAAGGTTGGATCCAGAATTACTGCATTGAGACAAAACTTTAAAGCCCTCTGGAAGATGTAAACCTAAACACGCTGTTTAAAACTTACCAAGTTGGCAATAATGTAGTGATAACCTTTAACGTGTCGACCAATTGTGATGACCTGCGAGGTTAGACAACAAACATACAGTAAGTTATACAGGAAACACTTGGTTTGATGTGGAAATTRTGTTGCTGCAAGTTTTACATTTGTCCATTTTGCTTCTTTTATTCTCTTATTTGATTCAACTGTGCATTCTAGTAAATACACTTATAGATGTAACGATTACTACGTTTCTGTGTGTAACAGCACGCACTTTAATCTCACAAACATTTTATAAACCAGGTAATTATTTTTAATTTGTAGACGAGCAATCGTAATACCATTAGGAATGGCAAATTTATACCTAAGTTTACTGAGTAATTTTGTCTAAATGTGTTCCACATGTACTTTTTTCTGATTAGAAGACAACAACCCTGTTTACATTTATTTTAATAATCGGTTTGRCAATCGGTTTGTAAGCACGCATTAACTGCTAATCAATGAGTCTCCCATTTGGGTGCAAAGTTAAGTAAAAAATCCTGTTTGCCCTCATTTGTTTTACCTTTAATTGTATTTTGTTTTCTGTTTAAATGAGCCATTATTGTAATTGTTATGGTTCTGTTTTACATCTGTTGGACTGCCAAGTCCATCTGACTGTGCTGCTTTTTTWAAATGCACAATCAAAACCTAATATACACTTTAAAATACGTATTTAATTCAATGACAACGAGGTTGTCGGCATTTTGCCTTTTTTTTTTTTGGCATGTGCATTATGCAGCATTATATTTTTTATCACATAAGAATGTTGAAACTCAAATCTATGACAAGTAATCAACTCAAAACATTATCTGTAATAGAATTGACCTAATGGTAAATACAACACCATTAAAGATATCATGTGTGCTTCATTAACAATAAAAACCGCCCACTCTGTCGTACCTGATCCATGATGTCTTTCACTTTGTCCTGCTCACAGTCCAGGATGACCCGTCGCTCCTTTTTGTTCTCCAGGTCTTGGAAGAGTGAACGATAGGCTTCGTCCTTCCTCTCGTCTTTCAGGTTGCCCACATTGATGGCTGTCACCTGCCACTTTTTCTCTGCTGCTGTATCCAGAACAACCTGCAGTGTTGTGAGGCCTGCACAGACAGGATTAAGAGGATCGTAACACTATTTATATCTGACTGAAATGGACTTTTAAAGCTGTGATGAAAAAAACATTCAACTGTTTTAAAGGGTGTATCTTTAAGATGCACTTTTTCCTCATTTCTAAATAATACCTGGAGAATTATATTTGGATAAGAGGCATTTTTTTAATGTGAGCTATTATTTAGAAGAATAGAATAGAATAGAAATTGCCTTTATTGTACTGCAGCGGGGAAATTCAGGTGTCACATCAGCATCAGTGCAAAGGTTCACACACTAGTTACTTTACAAACTATTGCTAGTACACACAAAACAAAATTGACACTTACTAGCCATGATACAACTACTAATCATAAAAATTAAAATGTAATATGAAGAATTGTGCAAGAATGGAAAAACATTGGGCCTCACGCAAGAACCGTTCCTACGCACAGATTTGTTCTTAAATTGTGCGTACGAGTGATTTAGGAGAATTTGTGGCATTCACCAATGTTTTCGTATTCTACGATTTTTTTCAGATACGAACAAAATTCATGAGTGGTCCAGACCTGTCGTATATTTTACGAGCAGCCAGTCTGCTGTTATCCAGACGGGGCACGGTGCGCAGCGCTGTGC
>NW_013952413.1:1977837-1979777 GCF_001266775.1 Austrofundulus limnaeus | reverse complement strand
TAATTATGCTAATCTCCTCTAGCGTGCATGAGCAGCTGGATAGAACAGGTGGAATTTACGCAGCTCATTTACACACTTTTCCTGAAGATAGAAGAGTTTGTTGAATCTGACGTGACATGTTCGTACGAACCCTTCGTACGAACAAAAGTAAGAGAAATTTAGGATAAGAATACGAACATGTTCTTGCATGAGGCCCAATGTTTTGTTTCAGAATCCAACATTCAGAATCAGARTTTTCCTGTTTTGAGTTCAAAAACAATCCCAACAGACCAATAACTGTAAAGTGAAGTATTTCAATACAGACAAAAAWAATAAACACAGATGTGCAATTACAGTAGAGTRGTACAAATGATTGTTTGGTTGATTAATTACAATGAATAGTAACAGTCGAAAATTTAGACTGTAAACGATGTTGCAGCAGCAGGTGTGTAAGCACTTATTGTGATTTTTGTAAACACGTGATTTTTGGGCGTGGAGCTGGTTATAAAGTCTGATAGCTGCTGGGAGGAAGGATCTGCGATAACGCTCTTTTGTGCACCATTTCCAGTGCAACTGCCCATAAAGGAAGTCAAAATGTGGTTGTTGTTTTTTTGTGGGGGGAGTCTATAGTCCTTTTTTTGTTTAGTTTTTAGTTAAGTTAAGTTTTGTTTTGTCCTGTCATTGCGTTCTATTTATTCCCCAGAGTTTCAGTTTGCTCCTCAGTCCTGACCCTCCCTCACCTGGTTCCTGTGATTATTAGTCTCATCTTTCTCCTCTTTTCTCATAAACTTCACCCTTTATAAGCTCATTCTTCCAGATTATCTGCTGTCTGAAATGGTGTTTGCCCTGTCTGGTTCTCCTCTACAGCCCTCAATGTTTCCTTTTGTTTTTGCTGCCACGCCAGACTTTTTTGGCATTAGATCATCTTTTTTATGAGCCTTTGTGAAAGTCTGCATTACTGTGTCCTTCCTCCACAAACTGTTACGCTCCATTTGGAACGGCACAATCAAATACAGAACTAAAATCCAAACAAATCTCAGCCTCCGACTGGTTTTGTTACTGCAGAGTGGTTTAATTGATTGCCTGCTTGTTCGAGCATTTGTGGAGGTTTTACAGCAACTCGTCGGCGCCTTACGTAAAAAGCATATCAGGATGAGTCACAGGTGTTTTGCTGTGAACCTGGCCAACATGTGGGAGGAAAAATGGCTCTAACAATACACATAACTGCATCAATATCAGAGAAGCTGCCGGTCTGTTTGTGCGATAATCAGGATTGGTTGTGGAGCATTTGCTTGAATTTATATCCACAGGGGTATTGACGAAACATTATTGTGGATCAACTCTCGAGCTCTTTGCTGTGGGGAATAAAAGCCAAAAACTTTCTTTTTTTGTGTCAATTTAAATAAATCAAACTAAATGATAATAATAATAACATGAAGAGATCCAAACAGCAATCACACCTCACATAAAGGGACCATTTGATTTAATTTTCTTAAAATCAACACATTTCTCGTTGAGTCTTTCCTGATATCGATCCCTGGTTGACGGTGAGCTGTTCGACGATGCTTTGGTGAAAAAGGTTGAGTGTTTCAAGACTAAGGTGAATTGCGGCCGTAATCAATTTCATGGTTTTATGACAACGGTCAGGAAAACGGAGGCTTGCAGTTTTATCGGAGTGAGGATTATTTCATGGTTACAGTCAGGTCATTGTGGCGTAGTTAAATTTGACTGTTAGTGCTTATTAAATAAGGTAATTACAGTTCAAAATAATTCACAGGAAGAAAAATGAAATGACAACAGGGAAGTGTTCAATATGTTTTGAATCAGCAATGAGGCTGACTAATGTTTAAATTTGTTTTTGTGATGAATCAGCAAAACTTATTTGATGTATATGATATAATTTCTGGCTCAGTGTCAGCATTGTATTTAGAAAAAATAAAAAATTAAATAAAGTTTTACAC
>NW_013952413.1:1974424-1977099 GCF_001266775.1 Austrofundulus limnaeus | reverse complement strand
TTTGTACTTTTACTCAAGTATCACTTTGTGGTACTTTGTACCAGTGGTTCCCAAACTTTTCAGCCTTCAACCCTCAAAATACCAGCAGAGACCTGAGCCCTCAACTGTTGCTGGATCATAAAAATTGTTTTAACGTAAAAAAAAAGGAGACATAAATAATAAAAGACACACACTTTAAAAAAATGAAATGTTGGATTTACTTAACCATGTTATGTTACCTGGTTCCACTTAACTGAGTTGAGAAATWTCAGTATACCAGTTTTTAACCAAAGAACATGAGTATGTTGCTTTGAGTTTACATGGTTAAGTAAATCCAACATTTCATTTTTAGAGTGTAGTAACAATTCTCATTATGTTATTTTTGTCCATTTTAAGTCCACTAACCTTACTCTTTTGTAAGAACAAAGGCAAAAATGAAGATGTTAGTTGTTTTTTTCTAATATAATTAATTCAGAAAATCTTTTTCAGGACCCCACCTTGATGTTTTTGGGACCCCATTGTGGGTCCCGACCCCACTGTTCAATACAACACCGGTTTGACATCAATACAGTAAATAAAGCAATCTTAATGACACGAAAAAGCAATTTGCGTTTTTTTCAAGATTATTGAACTTGCTGCAGACACAAGGCTGCTTTTACAAAAACCTGAGATCTGGTTTAAAAAATAGCTTTAGATGATTTGTCTGCTATCTTGGTGTTCACTTAACTAAGGGATTTGCAGACGAAATGTTTCCGTTTAAACTGAATAAACTTGCAGCGTTAGTTCCTTCATTGATTAGAAAGTGCTGAAAAAAATTAACTCCACTGCTTCCTTTCTCTTGTTCCCTGAGAAACACCCACGCACAGACACCCCTGCATCATTTAACAACAGGCTCAGTCACTTACAATCCCCCTCTCTTTCTCTTTTTCCGACACTCTCTCTTTCTCTTTCTCTCTCTCTCTTGCTCTCTTACTACACTTTGGTTGCCATGGGAATGAGGGGATCACGCTGACCTAATTAGACGGCGAAGCAATGATGAAATATGCACAACATTCTCCTTAGTGGACGTACAGTAGAGAGAGCAGGTCGTTGCWGGCATCAGCGTGGGGACAGTCCAAAACAGCTTGTGCCTTTGGATTTTAGAAAAAAAAAGGGGGTGAATTATTTGATCCCGCTTTAAGAGGAAACTCAACTGACTGGGAAGACGTCGGCACTGAGAGAGGAGGATAGCACACGGGAGACAATAAAAGCWATGTGCAGCAGAAGGAGGATGCTGCGCGGAAATAAAAAAGCTCAAGGTTGTGTGGGCATGTGAGGGGGGAAAGAGCGCTGGGAGAGTTTAGGTTCTGGAAATGATAGAGATTTAAACGTAATCCTTATTAATCTATTAGCAACAGCAGTCAAAAGATGTTGTAATCTCACTCTTGTGAGGCGATTTGCCTTCCATACACTTGTAACCACTTAGTGTRTTTAATTGTTGCCTTCAGCCACGTTTTGGCATTAATCAATCCTATACAACAAAGGTTATTAATGAAGATATAAATTAATTAAGATTTTTAAAAAATCATTTTTTTATTCTCTGAGTGGTAAAAAAAAAAGGTGTTAAAAAGGATAACCTAACAGGTCATTTTATTTTTACTCATTTGTTGTACAAAATAAAAGAAAGAGATGATTTCTTTTCTACAAGAAGCTGATGCATCAGAGGTCTCAGTTCAGTGATTTTCATTGCTCTTGCAGAATTCAAATAGATGGATAGTCTATCTGCAACTTTTTCTTTTTCTCATTGAAAGCTGGTCTGGATTTGCTGCAAAAGTCTGCTTTATTCTCCAAAGTATAGGTGACAAGATCTAAAGTAGAGTGGGGCGGGGGAGGGGGTGGGGGTGCTGGCAAACTGGTTACATGACGCCGCAAAGTGAGATAATGCACAAAAAGCAATTTTTCTGTTATCATCTATATTACATTTATTCCAGACTGTTTTATTATCTATTTCCTTTTTGTATTCAGCTGTCTTTCTCTTTTTTACTTTGTCACATATTGCTTAGCTGACTTTCATAAAAGTACTTTTTTTTCTGCCTACAAAAGCAGGCACAGTGTATAAAACCTCCAGAGAGAGAATGGCATAATTTTACTCACAAATTTTGATGCTATCACTGTAAAATAAAATAATAATAAAGAATTACCTCTGAAAAGGATCAAATAATACTGATATAACTAAATTAAATGTCAAATAAACCTAACCCAGTTCAGGATTAATCAACATTTTTTTAAATTTTTCCTATGATAAATGTCATCTGCAAATAACTTAACGGTCTTTGTTCCACCGGTGGGCATAAATGGTGCAGTTTCTGCCTTTAAACATTTCCAGATGCTACCAGGGGCTTTTATTTTGTAAATCTAGCTTGAAACCTTTGACCAAATGGGCTGGTCTATGGCTTCAATACAGCCAATTACAATTGGCCAACCTCACGGTTGGGGCAGTGTCGTTGATTGGCAGCAGGATCTGCAAATCAAATCGAGTTTTGTTATGACACCACAGATATGTAACCAATCAAATTGGGCAGTGTTACCTTTGAAAGCAATAGAACTTAATGAAGCAGTCAGGAATTTTCTGACAGTTTTTACCAGTTGGCCCCCTGGTGGTGAAAGGAAGAAAACAAGAAAAACACATTTTTCTTTCTTTCTTATGTTTTTTTTTT
>NW_013952413.1:1971255-1973650 GCF_001266775.1 Austrofundulus limnaeus | reverse complement strand
CCTGAAATCTACTTGTCAAACTAATTAGCTTTGATCATTCTACGGATGTGGATAAAATAATTTTCCTACACCAATATTAAATCTGACAGTGGATTCCAAATGATCATTACAAACCAAAATAACACCAAAATCATGTGATTATCTCAAGTATGAGGGAAGTTATTGATGTTTGTTGAGGTGAAATCAGCTCATGTTTTCTTGCTGCAGTTCACAGCAGAACCAATGGGGTCTTTGTGACCATTTCTGTTCTTATCTAGTTTTGCTCATAACTTAGTGTTCAAGATATCGCTATGAAATTTTAGGAAAAGATTCACATTCTGGTTTTTGTAGGAAGCATCTTGTATCCTAAAAATGAATAAAACTTCATAATATCCAATGCAAAAGTAGCAACAAAGGTATAAAACAATATTACGAGGCAAACTGCAGCATCAAATCAACTTAATGTGTCTTAGAAAGTAAGGAAATTAAAACAATTCAAAAACCACGTGGACATGTGTTTTGTAAACAAAGCTCCTCAACCAATGACAGCGAGTTAAATGTGTCGGGTGACGAAGACGAGCGTCAACACACTTTGCAACAAGCGCTACTCCGGATTTTAAAAAAAAACTGCTTTGTTTCAAATAATTATCAAATTTGGAACAAGGGCAGATAAAATAAAATTCTTCATGGCAGCTTATCTCTTTAAGGGCTTACTAGAAAAACTCGGGTGATTTACTTTGATCCTATTTTCAAAAAAATTGTCTCTTCAAAACGCATCAACAAGATATAAAAACTGGAAGACGAGGCTGTAGCTAACTACCTGACGTCAGCATGCTTTGTTGAAATTCGTAGAAATAACGAAGCAGGAGGAAATAACAAGCAAACACACCGAGCAGCCTCGCAAAATCTGGTCACAGCAGTTTGGGAAGAAAATGGCAGCAGCTGCAGACGAAATGTCAACATCCCTACATTCTATTATTACTTTGGGTTGGTCATCTTTGATGGTATTCTGTTGCCAAGCTTGTTGATTTAAATAATAAATTGTTGACTTTTGTTCTTTTTATTTTTTTTTGGCTGATTTTAGTAGACCTAAATACTGTACCAGTTAGTTTAACAAGCAAGTGGAAGAAATTCAAAGTTTCTAAAGACAACCCACAGAAATGCACAAATGAAATTCAAAGTTTCTGAGAAGTAAACGGTCAAACCAGCTCTGCGACCACAGTGCAGCTTGTGAGCGTTGCAACATTCAACACAAGCAAAATGTACCTTCTAAACTGAGGCAAACTAGTAAATGTTTGAATCATCTGTGGTTCAAAGTCAGTCCTCTCAAACTGATGTTTAAAACATGTTAAAAAAAAGAGTCACAGCAGTTTCTGCTGAAGATGAAACAGTCTAGTGGCACTGAGCATGTGTCATTAGGCACAGACTGAGCACAGATTTTTACATCAATTATTCAGMGTACAAACGTGCTTTGGGATGAAATTAGGTCCTGTTTTACTGATGTTGAGGTGCTCCTATCAAAAGGATCATGAGGGCCGGTCTTGTACAATTCCAGCCCTGATGACTCAGAGCATTACAYGATCTCTTTTCAAATGATTGACAGAAAATGCACGTGAATACTTTGGGATTGTGAAAGAACACATTTTGTAGCATTAATTTGAACAAACCCACAAAGCAGACCAAATCTTTGGAACCTTGTTGATGATGTGGGATGCTACAAGAATCATAATGGAAATTCTATGACAGGATACAGTTGTTCAGGTTGAGCCCCATGTGTACGGAGCTAAATTGCGGTCATAAGTTTTGTTCAAAATAAAAAGTTTTTGAAACTGAAAAAAGAGATTTGAAACTAAAAAATAACTTTGAAACTGAAAAACTATTTTGAAACTGAAAAAAAAAAAGATTTGAAACTAAAAAACAATGTATTAATTAATGATTAATGATTTTATTCCAGACATGTCAAATTCATTACATAGTCTGAATCTATATCTCAATAAACGCTTTCACACATCTACAAAAAATGAACCCACTTAGAGGAATTATACACAATAAATAAACCCATAAAATAATATACACACCCGATGTGCACACACCTATCTGTGTACACCTACCCAAATACATACACTCACATGAAGCACATAAATCCCGTTAACATGTCTGAAAAGAATCTGGAAAAGATTCAAACATTTTTACTTTTTTTCTTTACTTTTGAACAAAGCTTATGACCCCAATTTAGCTCCATAACAAAGTCAGCATAGATGTTAAGAACTAACAGAACACCCGTTTATTAAAAGTTTTAAATTATATAATTTAGTTTTAGTATGAACTAACTTGTTTGCCCCTCCCCCCTCTGCTGCACAGATAAGGAGGGAATCACCATGGCAACCAGTGACTCAGTGGTTTATCTGCATCATGA
>NW_013952413.1:1966469-1970269 GCF_001266775.1 Austrofundulus limnaeus | reverse complement strand
CTGCTGACGGTGGCCACAATTCAACAGACTTCCATAATTTGTTTTCTGTTTATTGTTGCCCAGAATTAAATAATTTATGACCATACATGCAGATTTTCTGTGCATTTATTCCAATGTGTTTCTGCATTCTTGATAAACTTGCCATGACAGTTTATTGGCGTTGTTGGCAGGAAACACCACACTTTATAAACGAATGCATAAATCATAGCCTGGTTGCTTATTGCACACCCATGGGTCTGTTGATTGGCAGTTTAGCAGAAAAAAGTTGTACAACACACACAGTAACTCTGCATAAGAATGTTCTTATTATGGAYACAATGCGAACAAATGACACCTGTCTGCAGCGAACATGGAAATCAACAGCTGCAGGTCATTTCATCACCACTGTTCTGTAGTGTGAGTCTGAACCCCCGCCCCCCCTCATGTTACATAAAAAGACTCTCAAGCACAACAACTGCTGGAACTGATTGAGTGTGACAAGCTGTTTGTCATGAACCAACATGCCCCGTTTTGTTGCTTTACCTGTAATTTGCTGCTTCGTTTATTAAATAAAACTTTACTTTCCATTTTTATGTTTAGACCACTGGTAAAACTACATATTATGAGCATAGAACAATAAGAGTTCGAAACTTGAGCAGCATTTCATGAGACTTTGTGACTCACCTCGATCGCTGTCGTACAAATAGGCAAACTTTTCCCACTTGTAGTAATCGATGAGCTTGAGGAGAGGCCCCTTGATATCAGGTCGCATCTGGATAATGAACTGCTGATTCCCATCCAGAGGGAAGCTGGGCGTTATGAAGGAGACGTGCAGCGTTCCACAGAATGATGTGATGGTGTTAACAGACTTCTTGTCGTAGAATCCAAAGATGGCGTAGACTCCTCTGGAAAACTGTGAACAGACTGTAGAAGAAAGAACATTAGAGTTTACCCTTCTCTCTCTCTCTTTTTTATTTTTCAAAGAAATTCCACGTTTTCTCTTTCAAATCAATTTGAGATTTCTTTGTAAAGCTTATAAAACTTCTATTTGTAATACAGCGAGTTACCAATTAAAAWTTTTTTACACGTTAAAGTTAAGCGTAACTTTCACTACTAGATCAYTGTTGCAAATCTTTCCACAAATTCCATAACGTCAGATTACTTCTTCCATAACTCTGAATTGGTCTAGGCAAATGTTAAAATGTTAAGACGTTTTTATAATGAACCCAAACAACCTTTATGATGATTGTGTCATTTACTGAGGTGGATAGAGTACCAAAAAATTATACTCAAGTAAGAAGAGTAGCACTACTTCAACGTACTTTTACTCAAGTAAAAGTAAAAAGTAGCCATCCAAGAAATGACTCAAGTAAGGTAAAAAAAAAAAAGAATTTGGGAAAAAAAAATGCCATCATCACCCGTTTAGTATTTAAAAAATATATTGGCAGATGGACCAAAATATAAAGCTATGTGGAAATTTTGGTATTTTAAAGATTAAAATGAAAATAATTCACAAAAAATAGCAATTACAAAATAACAAATTCAGGCAAAACAAACATTTTCCCCCAAATCAGTTTCTTTCAAGATAAAATTTGTGAAACCAATTAAAAACTGCAGGTGTGTCTGTGTCTGAAGTTTTGGTGAAAACAAACTTGTTCTTCATTCATTGATGTTACTCACAGTGGGTAGAGTATGGAGCTAAAGTCGGGTCATAAGTTTTATTCAAAAATAAAAAGTTTTTGAAACTGAGAAAAGACGATTTGAAACTGAAAAATAATTTTGAAACTGGAAAAGAAAAACTGTTGAAACTGAAAAGACAAGATGTTTGAAACTTTTCCAGATTCTTTTCAGACATGTTAATGGGATTTATGTGCTTCATGTGAGTGTATGTATTTACGTAGGTGTACACTGACAAGTGTGTGCACATCTGGTAAGAAACTGGTAAGATAAATCCAGCAAAAACAAAATGAAACACAAAAACGTTAAAATTGTATTTACTCTTGTAAATATTTTTAAACATAAACGAACATTAGCAATAAAAGAGTTGTGCTTCACAACAAACCAGTTCATTTAATGTCAAGCTCATTCAAGAGCTACTCTGATGCTTCAAAATGTCTTTTAGTTTTGCTCCAGAGCCACCTTTTGATTTGATCAAATGTTGGTTTTGAAGAAGTAACAATCTCTAAAAATGAAGACAAAAATCTGAACAAAATAATATCTGGAGTCTGGCATATTTATGGCTCTACAATGTCATCTTCTTCGCAGACTTTGTGCAGGATTAAAATGCTCTAAGCTCATGCTTAGAGACTCAATATCCCCATGACTTTGCTGCAAATATTACCAGAGCAAACTGTATTACAATTTTCAAGTTCATACCAAATTTGGTCATTAACAACCAGAAGCAATATTTGTTAAAGCAGCAAGGGTTTAGATAGTTTAAGTGCATCTAAAATGCATAAAAATTGTAGAGTTTTTAGTGTTTTCGTGTGCTTTCTTTTAATAAGACATGTAGAAATGTTTAATTAGAGAAGAAAAGCCAATCACAAACAGTAACTCCTGGCAGCAGTGAGGACTGTAGAAAAGCCATTAAGCCTCTGTCACATCTGACTGCTTTTCAGTAAAACTGGCAAAAATTAATTCTCAGAAATTCCCCTTCAAACACAGAGGGAAGTAAAAACCAGAGAAATMTCTTATTCTAGTGTTGACATGGTCACTTTAATTGGGCACCGAGAGCAAAATGTTTAGAAGAAAATCTTATGTTGTCCTCTCCTGGGCCTGCAGCACAAAGCCGGTTCTCCAGCTCCGTTATTTTGTTATTAAAGACGAGACAAAAGTGGGGTAAAAAAAAAACCTTTTTTTTTTATCTAAAGACGTGTACAAGTGAGATGAATACTTTTTTTTTTTTGTTTGGGAACTTGTAATCCCAACCTTGTGGTTGCAGAGAACAATGCAAAACACCATCATTCTGATGGAGCTGTGTCAGCTCAGTGATCAGTGCCACTGACCTACAAGGCTGCAGGTTTGAGTCCTGGAAGGTGTTATTGTGTRAAACAAAGACCAAATCTTTTATATGAAGTTTTTTTTCACTGTGGCAAGAAAAACAACATTGGCTCATGTTTCAGATGTGTTACAGCAAAATAGCTACTGTATGTGAGAGAGATGAGTAAACAAAAGGCAAGTTATGGCTCGACTCTTCTGATAATATCAAAATAACAAAACTCTTTCCATACGCTTTTGATTTATTCAGCTGCCTTTGAAATGTCATCTAAATGTAAAGCAAAACCAAACAAATGATTGCAACAGAAATCGCTTTTAAAAGTGTGCATGTAAAGAAGAATACTCTGCCACTTTCTACACTAGAATATCTAAGGAAATGGACTTTTCTGTCATAAAGGCCCAAAGTAGAGCCCATACGTGAATGGGATGTTAACATTTAGAGCGTTACAATTTTTATTTTTTATATTTTCACACCATTATATTTAGAATTGGCTCTTTATTTATTTACAGGTTAAAACAGGGGTCTGAAACCTTTACAATCAAAAGAGACATTTCTGCTACTTGGCTCACTAATAAAATGTGTTCAGAGCCGCAAAACAAGCTACAACTGTGATTATCAACTGGTGGTTTGTGGGCCTTTTTGAGGCCTTTTCTGGAACCTTTATGGCCAATGGCATTATAAAAATAAAAAATATTGTGAATTTTAGTATTTATTTTTGCACATCAGGACAAATGAAAAGACTATATTCATATAAACAAGAAAAATACTGTATATAGGTTTTACCAAATTTCATAAAAACTAGGTCATCTGAACTATTCAGGTA
>NW_013952413.1:1960564-1965903 GCF_001266775.1 Austrofundulus limnaeus | reverse complement strand
GAAGAATTGAGGCAGTTCTGAAGGCAAAAGGGGGTCCAAGCCGTTACTAGCGTGGTGTACCTAATAAAGTGGCCGTTGAGTGTATATTCTGTTATGTTTGGTCACATTTTCAGAGGCACTGCAGAGGGACCAAAGAGCCACATGTGGCCCCAGAACCGCAGTTGCAGACCCCTGGGTTAAAACATAAACAATGGAATGTTTTACAGTTGATTTCTAATTAATCATGTTATATTGTAAATATTTTATTTAAAATTAAGATAATAATATGCAACAACAAATGCAAATTAAGAAGCTGACAATAGCCGTGTTTCCATCCAATTTTAATGCGCATTTTGAGAGAACTTTTAAAATGTCGCAAAAAAATGTGCATCGAACGTGTTTCCCTCAACTGGCTTGGAGCGAATCAACCAGGCAATGCAAAGTGTAACTATGTCAGACATTGGCTTTAGTAAACAGGAAGTAAAGTCTCACTCGCAGGGGCTACACATCTCGTAAAGTTGTAATTATCAACTAGTATTGGTGATGTTGCGTGCTGTCTGGAGACGCAGAMAACTTCACGTTACGGGAATATCTGGGAAGACGCCAACAGCGGGAGGAGGGTCCAGCTGCAGCGGCTACAATTATTGGACAGTGGGAACAGCTGATAGAGGTAAATCTTCGCTACGTCAGAACTTATTCGGCAAATATGTTTCTATCTCCCCGTTTACGCATCAACTCTTTTTCGGAAAATCCCAAAAACGCTTCAAGCTAACGTAAAACCTTTTTTTTTTTTTTGCGAAATTGAGGAAGGTTTTTTTAACAAATTTTTATATCTCCATCAACTGTTTCTAATGTGATACTTCAAAATGTGCATAAAAATGGATAGAAACATGGCTAATGGTTTTCAATTTTAAAAAAATGTGAGTAGTGGGCTAATATTCAGCATTAAACAGAAACAAAACAAACATGAATCATTTGCCGTTGTGTTAGATTAGTTTGAAGATGTTTTGTTTTGTGACTCAAACAAAAATCCATGCAGATTTATACAACAGCTGCATCAGCAACATTCAGACCTGCAGTCATCAGATTGTTCTTATCAACTCATCTGAAAAGCAGCASCTCTGGGGCAGTATCACCACCCAAGGAAAAGGTTTACCCTGTTAAATATATTTAGTTGCCCCAATTAGATGACCCCATTTTCACCACTGTGTCTCTTATGGCACCTCTGCTGCTCTGCACTGTTTACACGAGCGCTCCATCTCTGATCAAAGACCAAACTGGCATCAATTAACAGCTAATAAAGCGATCGGCTTTAGCTGACATCTTAAATCCTTGTCCTGGTGTTCATTTTCAGAGGAGATGAAGGATCTTTTTTTTTTGGCACTTTGTTGCAAACTCAGCTTATTTTACTCATAATAAATAAGTGGAATGCAAAACTTTATTAAGAACAAACCTGTTTCACATTTAACAGTTTTTATATCATGTTTGATTAGTTATTCCCAAAATTAAGATATGATCCAATAAGCTGTTTGGGGTATTTACAGTTTAATAATTCTTAAGATTTGATATTTTATACGGACCAACACGAGCCCAGCGCCTGAGTGAAACGATGAATCAGTCCGCCACACAAACTCATGTTCACACACACCCCCCCACGTCTATTTGGTGGTGATCATCAGCAGTCCAGTCACAGCTACCAGAACTGACGGTTACATATCTCATCCTCTCCCTCAGCAGCGTGTTCTCGCCAAGAGAAAACGCCTCGAGAGTTTGGGGCCTTTTTACGTAAAACTGATCTGTCACCAGTTGGTGAGGCAGCTTAAAGCCACCAGGCCTTCTGTCAGACCTGCAGCAACTTTGTCACTGCTGCATTTGTTGCACAAGCAGAGTTTGACCTTGAATATCTTCAAAAGGCCCCCCCGAAACGGTTAAGTGGTTCTGTCAACTCTTTATATAGAGTTTTGAAAACTGCAAGTGTTTTTATTTTTTTATGTATTTTCCATGAGGGGATGTTTGTACGGAGCCCGTCCGGTGACATGGAATAAAAAAAATAGATAACACATGCGCATACGATAATTATGTCGTAGCCACTAATTGATAATAATAATAATATGTCTGCATATTTAAAAGATTAAAGACAAAACAATACAGGGAATACTGTATATACATATATAATCTGACTCAAATAAAGTCTGTCTAATTCGGAGTTGTCTAGTGACTAATAATAATATTAATAATCACATTGAGCACCTATCCACGTCATCATTTACCCAGAATGCTTTGCATGTAAATAAAATGGCTCTGTCCATGTTAAAATATATATTTAAAAATTATAAAAACTAAACAGCCTACAGTATTTTTACAGTCTTTATTTTATAGTTAAAATAAATGTTTATCAAATAAAGTCTAATGTTACAACTAATCATGGATCCCTTTTAAGTATCTTGTGGGCACGTTTYTATCTCACAGCCACGTGATCAGTTTTTTTTATTCCATGTCACCGGATGGGCTTCGCATGATTGTCACGGGTTGTTGTTGGGGTTTTTTTCTTGTCTTTTTGAAGTTTTTATTTTTATTTTTCTTTGTACGTAAATTATTTATCAAGCGTTTTACCTTGCATTTCTTTTTGTCTTTTGTTCGAGTAGATGAACATTAAAGGCTTTGACCTGTCGGTTCGTTGAAAACACGAGGAACGACGTTTTGTCGGACTCAAAGAACTGAAACGAGAACATCCTTTTACCTTTTTTTTCTCAATAAATTCCCACGTATTTCACTGAGCCTACAGCTCACTCGCTAACGACGCAGGCCTAACCTCTCAGAGGTTTTCCCCGGGTCCAAAACCATCGCTTTGTTTCAGCAGAAGAAAAACAGAAAGCAAATAAAATGTGTCAAATTTATGGACGGTGTTTTATAACTTCTAAAAGCTTAGTCTGCAGCGTGATCAGGTTTCGTTCCCTCTGGCCACTGTTGCCAAGGTAACATATTTCCGTAATGTTCTCTTTCCAACACAGCAGCAGCTATTCACCTATGATACATAAAAATGTCATCATTTTCACAAAACAACTGGCAGGTTTGACTCTCCCTCCACACTGTTCAATGTAGGTTTTTATTCTGCTTTAAAGGCAGCATTTACAGATATTTATTGTTTTGACTATACATATATACAGTTTATTTATATGTATATGTTTTTTTTCCAATGCTATAGATACATCTAATTGTAAAATGCTGTCATATGGGTCTGATCAGCAGGAGTGCTGCAGGCTGCTGCCTTGGCGGCAGCTCTCAGTCGTGCCTCTGAATGGCCGATGCGACTGGGAAGTGTTTTCGTCTTCCTCTGAGCAGCACTTCCGGCAGCTGGTCCACAGAGGAAGAGAGAAGCTCAGTTCTTATCAACTTCTGGCTCCCCCTCTCTTCTCTCGTTTCTCGTTCCATTTTTCTCTCGTCTTTCCCCCCTCTGCGCTTTTGTTTTGCTGACCTGTTTCCTGGGGGGCTTTTCCGACGACGGTGGATGGAGGATGCAGATCCCGTAAGAAGAGACGCTGACGAACGTCTCCGTATCAAATACTGTAAGTTGGTGTTATCAGTTTGCAATTATGTCACRGTTATACTTTTGTTATTTTACATAGGTTTCTGATAACTGTTGCTTAGTAAGCCAGGAGAGAAAAGAACTGGGCYACCTTTCTCATCTGTGCTGATTTATGAGAAATACTAGTGAAGGAATTTATTTAGATACTGATTTTAAAAGCACCACATCATTTCATAGTTTTCCTTTTTAAGTATCGACTTTTATAATCTATTGTTTGACTATTGTTATGTCTTGATTACAGTAGTTTAGTTACATACCTGAAGCACCATCACAGCACATAAAATAACCGTTAATCAAATATAAGGGAAGATTTTTTTTGTATGAGTGCCTGCGATTCAGCCGTAGGCCTGTAGGGGGCGCACCAGGCACTGAAGATCCCTGTATATGTAGACCAGAACTTCCGGTTTCAGGCAGCGCTGCTCAGATTGCTTCAGCAGTAAGCAATAAAGCTTCGCTCAGAACTAGATCTGWGGTTGTTTGGTCCATTCTCTTCACAATTTTAATCAGATTCGTCATTTATGYGATCTCGTCACGATTTCAGTTAACAAACACTTTAATTTTCTCACGCTAGGGATGTAAAAATTCACCCAAGCCCCAATTCAATTATCGAATTTAAGCTCACAGTTACAAGTATTTTAGATTTCTTTTCAACAAAATGAATTGTATTCATTTTACAACCAATTGTTTTGTTTTCTTTTGACATCTGGATTTTTGTCCTYGTATTGAACTGCAACTGTCTGTAACAGAACGTAACTTCAAAGTGACCAATGTTTTTAAAATATCAAGTTGAATTTACTGTTATACAATTACAATGGAATTGAGTTATTGACTGTATTAATCGATTCACATGTTAAGCAGTTATAACCAATATTAATCAATTATTGATTCATTGTAATAGAATAGAATAGAATAGAATAGAATAGAATAGAATAGAATAGAATAGAAATAGCTTTTATTGTCCCACCGAGGGAAAATTCAGGTTTCACAGCAGCATCAGTGCAAAGGTTCACACACTAGTTTACAAACTATAGATAATGCACAAAAACGAAATTACCACTAACTAGCAATGATACGACTACTACTATCCATCCATCCATCCATCCATTTTCTGTACACGCTTCTTCCTTTTCAGGGTCGCGTGGGTCACTGGTGCCCATATCCAGCAGTCACAGTGCGAGGGGCGGGGTACACCCTGGACAGGTCGCAAGTCCACAACTACTACTAATAAAATGTAATATAAAAATTTTTTTTTGTTTTAGAGACTGTTACCTATTAGAATTTGACATTAAAAATAAAAATTTACTTATTTTCTGTGCAAAACAATCACAATAGACTCACTTCATTATTATAGTAGAGACAAGTTGTGAGTGTGTTGCAGAGTCTCTGTTTAGAGCAGAGTTGCTCTGTTTTGTTTGTGTTTTCACCTGAAGGTCTTACACTGAGTGCTGTACCTGATTGGAGTCAGAAGACTGAGAATAAAGTTTTGACAAGAAATCCTGTTTGTTTCCTGTTTATTCGGACATACCATTTTGAACAATGCATTTTTTCCTGCAGACTAGTAAGGTATGACAGTGCAGGCAAAAACACGGATGTGCAATTACAGCAGAAATGTTATTTTAAAGTTTAACAAATGAGTAATAACAGAGCAAATAATTGCTCAGATTAGTAATATAAATTAGTAGTGTAAAATGATTGACCAGATGAGTAATGACAATGAATAATAACAGTACAAACGAGTGTGCAGGCAGCAGCAGGTGTATATATATATATATAT
>NW_013952413.1:1948408-1959856 GCF_001266775.1 Austrofundulus limnaeus | reverse complement strand
GTTGCACTGCACATCATTTTTGTTATTTTGCACATTGTACAAAAGATTTTTAGTTGCTTAAAAAACCCGTCAGGTTTTATTTTAATTGACTAACTAAAGGAAAGATTACAAAATTATTCAACGAAAAGGACAATTATCAGCATTGAAATTGTCGATACTAAAAATCCTATTATCTCCCCACCCTCGTTTTCATCATAAATGACTTTTTTTTCTCCTAAATAAAATAAGTTGGGACATCTGATTGTAATTCAAGCCAAGCTCTTTATTCAGAACTATCCACTGAAGCATTTTTACGTTATTTTTAATGCATTAACCTGATTGAAACCACTGTTACAAAAAAGCCATTTTAAGTAAGATGAACAGCAATCTGAGTGTCTGGTATTACAAAAAATGACTTTTTATAAAAGCTAATTTGAAGCCTTTAAGTGTTTATTAAAACACTCCGACAATAAAACAAAGACAGAAGAAAGAAGGAAAGTGTTGTACTCTGATGATATGCCAATATGCCCCAGGAAGCACAAAGCAGAATTGTTTCTCCAGAATGGCCACGCAAAGCTGGCACGTTGATCACACAACTCTGCTCCTATTTCATCCACCTCCTGTTGTAAAACCCACCGTATGTCCACTGACCTTTTGTGGAAATACCGATGCAGGCTTTAGATCTGCTGCTCTGTGCCTTAATGACTTTGGAACCTGCCAGAACAAAATTAGGTSCATCGATAAAAATACAGCTTTAATCAGGAGCTGAAGGAACAGCAGTCATAGCAACCTTTTTTTTCTGTGTTTACTAAAGCTGAGCCACGATCATCTCACAGAGGTGAGCAAAGATGAGTACAGGTGAGTCCGGCTTTATTTTCCCTTTCATTACCAGAAACAAGAACGTCTATTTTCTTGCATCTTCCTAAAGCAGGGGTCTGCAGCCTATGGATCTGGGGCCACATGTGGCTGTTTTGTAAGCAAAATGTAGGGATGGGTATCTTTTGACATTTCAATCAATTCAGTACCAATTTTCAGTACTTTGTGTGTGTTGTTTTTTAATAATAAAATATTTTTATTTAACATATTTATTTCTCAATATATAAAATTTAACAAATATCAGGACAACATCCAACCCTTTGCATTGTAACATCAGTTGTTAAGTGGCTGTACTTGTGAGCAAACGAACGTCGTGCTGACCAGATAATTAATCCACCAGATAATTCTGAGGCAGTCTGTTCGGTGAGTTTCACTCCAGGAGCTGCGAGGCTTTAAGCTACGTTCAGACTGAACTCTGTTTACTGAACCAGCAGCTGCTGAAGTTATTACACTCTTGCGTGATGCTGCGTTCAGGACAAGCATGGACCCCCCCCCCCCCACACACACACACACACACACACACACACCCTCTTATGCATGGYACCGTTTGATGTTACGTGAATAGGTACTCAGTAGTACCGAYGGAATACGGTTGGTACTYATGAAAGTATCGAATTTGGTACCCATCCCTACAAATATGTGATAAATACTACTAATACAAAAAGTAAAACATGTTGATTAGCTCATGCTAGCCTAAATAATCCAACTTCTTTCTATGATCTTTCTCTCAAATCTATCAAAATSACCTTTAAAGCAGGGGTGCCCAAACATTTTCCCTGAGAGGGCCAAAATGAAAATCTATCCAGGGCTGTGGGCCAAATGCAGTAATAWAATACATGAAATGYGAATACTTTTTAAGTAAAGTCCTTTATTTTTAGCGATTATGCTGTGCAATGGCCCTCTTTTGTTTAAGTCTGTGCACTTGGATAAAGTCTGTCATACTCTCAAGTAGCAAAGGCTCATGGGACATATCATAAATTGATAAAATATGAGTTTTTGTGGCCTTATAAAGTGWGCAAATCTACACGTGGGGTTAAATCTGATCTAAATATTTATTGTTGTCATTTCATGTTTCATGTTTAATCCTGATAAATTAAAGCTAAAGTCAACAGCATGAATGAAAACTACCTTCGCTACAGCCCTTTTATATAGTCATTTGACCAATGGAAATACTGTGTTTCTACATAGAATAACAGGTTACAACCTTTTAACTTTGGCGACTGTTGGTGGGCCGAATCAAATGGTTTGGCGGGCCAAATTTGGCCCCCGGGCCCCACTTTGGGCTCCTCTGCTTTAAAGAATTTGAAGACTACATAATAATAAGAATTAGAAAACACAACATGCCTGAATAGTTCGGTTGTACTACTTTTTCTGAAATTTGGTACAAATTCTGTATTTTCTTGTTYACATGAATACAGTCTTTCCATTTGACTTGATGTGTAAAAATAATAAAATTCACAATATATTTTCTAGTTTTATAATGTCACCTCCACTGGCCAGAAAGGTTCCCCAAAAGGCCTCAAAAAGGCCCACGGACCACCAGTTGATAATCAAAGTTGCAGCTTGTTTTGCAGCTCTGGACACATTTTATTAATGTGTCAAGTAGCAGAAATGGCTCTTTTGATTGTAAAGGTTGCAGACAGTAACAGCACAGTAACATAACAGTAACAGTTTTTTTTTTCAGTAAACACAAACTGCAGTACAAAGTAATTGTTTTAAAATAATGGTGTAATCAATGACATTTCAAGTAGAACAATACTTTACCTTTAGGTAAATTCAATAAGCATAAACTGGACATTAATGTGAATGTATTTTTATTTTTTTTATTTTTGGCTAAGCAGCATCTTAACCCAGAAAAAAAATGAATTTCCTGCAAGGACTAAACCATCTGTCTTCTCAGTTCAACTTGAAAGCCTGCCAGGATTTCCACAAATCTCCAGTTAGCTGATTACAAACACTTGCAAAACATTAAAACTGGAGGCACTCGCTTGTATTAATTGACTAATTCAATGTAAAGTTTTCTCAAGCTTTAACGTTGTTCTGCAGCGTCTAACGCTGTAATAATGAGGGCAACAAGAGATACAACATAATCCACACACTTCTAATTTTCAAAACGGAAAAGGATGAGATGCGTGTTCGTTGTCATCTGCGTGGAGATTTCAGCCGAGAGGACGAGCGCGGCTCCTGAGAGTTGCCTCATTTTAATACATGCTGCTCCTCTGCGCTACTTAAAACACTTTTGACATTGTGTCTTTGTCGGGGCTTACACAGTTTGAAACGGCGCCAGCATATGTGTCTTCCCCGAAAAAAAAAAAGAAAAGAAAAGAAGGAAAAAAACCCATAAAATTCCATCGTCAGGAGGAAGCAAACTAAAGCTGTGACCTTCYGGAGGCCTTGGCTTTCAAGCGTAAAAGAGAGCATCAAAAAGAACCACTGAGGTCGCAGCTGCACTCCTTTCATAGCATTTGATGTCTTCCTCGCTTTGAGAGATTTTCATGCAAATTTGACTGTTTTTGACAGCCACACCATTACACACAGCACTGCTTTGTTGAACAGACACTAAACACCAAACAGAACTTGAGGTTTTCACAGAACACTGCGCTGCGACTTGCTTGAAAAGCAACCATTTCCACAACCGTGTATAGGCTGACTGTGACTGTTTGTTGTTTTCTCTCTCTGAAATTTTATTCTCAACTTGTTTGATTAATGTGTTTTGATTGGACGAATGGGCTGATTTTCATCTTTCATTCTAACAGCGTATATCTATGCATCTGTTTGTCCTCTGTATCAGCCACTGTCCCACACAGTGATTGCTCGTGCCAGGGGACATGGGTGCTGACCTTGTTTCTGTTGATGCTGTGCCTGGCTGAAATTCTATCCGTCTTTGCCTTGTCATGTTTCTGTCTTGTTTGTTGTCCTATTAGTCCATAATTGTCAATGTCATTGCAGATTTAATGATTTTGTCCCTGGCCTTGTTACATACTTGGCTGATGTCGTCAGTCTGTATTTGATTTGGTTTTACGGTTGGAAATGTGACCTTTCTTAATTGAAAGTTTGAAATTGATGGCGCTGTTCGTGCCTCATTCATTTTCACCACTCGGCCTGCCACGATCAGTGGCAATAATTCTGTTTTGTTTTGCTTTTTTCCCCCCACAGAAGACATTTTAGCTCGCTGATTTATGAGCATTTTATCAAAAACTGAACATCTACTCTGATTTTTCACTTCGGTTCTGTAGTAAGATCCAACAACACCAATATGTTTTTTGGGATTATTTTGTCTATCAAGTTGGCACAATGGCAACAAATTTAGAGGTTCTTACTGCTACAAATAACCATAAAATCCTTTGCAGTATGTGAAGTCAGAAAGCCTTGGATTAGCCTAGTGAAAAGTGAGACAAATGGTTTGCACAGTGAGAGCACTGCGTGGGTTAGGACTACAATCTCAAGACTGGATACCCCCAGCCCACTACCACTGCCCTGATTTTTATAGAACATGACTTTCAGATGCTGTTTTTCATTTCATTCTTTAAGCCTACCACCCTGCATTGGTTGAAATATGCCATACTTTCAGTACACAGCCAATGTTCATATGCCTGGCCAAAAAAAAGTCTCCACCTGGATTTAACTAAGCAAATAGGTACGAGCCTCCTATTGGATAATTACTGCATGGGTGATTATCTTTCAGCTGCAACAAGTTATTTAACCCCAACTGGTGCAATGAGTTGCTTCTCATTTCTGAAACAACCATGTGGAAAGACATCCCATGATCGTGGAAAAGATGTCTGTTTGAGAAGGCTCAAATCATTGGTTAACCGGGAAAAAAGGCTTCAGTTTGATAGGTAGCATAAAGATTGGACTCTGGAGCAACTGAAAAAGATTATGTGGTTTGATGAGTCCAGATTTACCCTGTTCCAGAGTGATGGGGCATCAGGGTAAGAAGAGAGGCAGGTGACATGATGATCCCATGCCTACTGTACAAGCCTGGGGGGTGCAGTGCTATGATGTGGGCTTGCTGTAGTTGGTCAGGTCTAGGTTCAGCAACAGTATGTGCTCAAAGAATGAGGTCAGCTACCTGAATATACTGAATGACCAGGCTATTCCATCAATGGGTTGTTCCCTCCATAATGGCACGGGCCTATTCCAAGATGACAATGCCAGGATTCATCAGGCTGACATGTGAAAGAGTGGTCCAGGGAGAATTACACATCGTTTTCACACGTGGATTGGCTCCACAGAGTCCATTGAGAATCTTTAGGATGTGCTGGAGAAGGTCAGACCACCATCATCAATGCGAGATCTTAGTGAAAAATTAACACAACACCGGATGGAACTAAATCTTGACATTGCAGAAGCCTATCCAAACAATGCCACAGAGAATGTGTGCCGTAATCAAGGCTGAAGGTGGTCCAACAAAATATTAAGTGTGTGAGATTTTTTCCCATATATATATATATATATATATATATGATTTAGCGATTCCATCATGCCAGATGCCCTTCCGGATGCAACCTGGGCCGGAACAAGGATTAAGACTACACCACTGACCACCAAGCCACTGCAGCCCCCTTTACCATCTGCTCTGTAACACCACCAACCTTGGATGCACAAAAAATTCCTGCATAATTGTGGAAAACCTAACCGACAAGCCAAAACTGCTAAGACACATTGGCTGCAACTCAGACAAGACCTTTTGTTTCAGCAGGCAAAACCATCAGAGAACAAGTTGTTACAGGAGAACAATAGCATTGTCTGGAAAACAGACAGCTCTTAACAGGAGTGCTGACAGTGTAAGGAAATGCTGTGAATGGATCAAGGTTCTAAATGAATTGGTTTGAAGAAAAAAAACTGTAAGTAAGAGAGAAAAATGTACCCATCAGCAGTCGTCGTAGGGTTTCTGAGACTGTTTGGAGGAACGGCAGAGACATATTTATAAAAGGCCCCAAAAAGGTCAAGGAAACGCAGATTGGCATGGCGGAACACACACACACACATGCACACAAATACATTCTAATTTAAAATGAAAATGTTTAACACTAAATTTTACTATTAATAACTTCGTAGCATGCTTGAGAACTTAGTCAGCACTTCTTTTACAAAGAAACATTAATTCAAAATTATTAACCTGCTTCATCCTGGATTTTAAAAAGGACACAACCATACTAAATAACGTCGCTTATATTTGCTTTACATTACATCCAACAGCCATTCTATCAGCTCAGTCTTATCACACATACCTCATTTGTCCTGTTATTTTCATTTAGCATTTCTTATTTTTTTTATCCTTTATCCCCACAGTTTGACCGTTACATACCCCCAAACGCCCTCAAATGCTAAAAGGTTGGACAAGAAAACCCCAAATCTTAATCACCACAGAGATAGGAAGGACAGATCCTTCTCTGTGCATGCTAATCAGCATCCTTCCTCAGCAGAAAAGGTTATTCTCTGAATTAATGAAAATCCAAGGCGTTCTGAGTAAACACGTTTTCAGGATACCTGCAATAATACCTCTATGTCACAACAGCCTCATCAACTGCTAAACACTTTGTTTAAATGTTACCTACCTTTAAACATGTTCACATGTAACCAACTTGCTAAATAAAACAACTTTATTATATAAATTTAATCCAAAACTGTTTTAGCCTTTGACTATTATGTGCTAGGGCTGGGTGCCATGACCAATTCCCTAAATTGCTTTGATTTTAATTCTGAATCGATCAATAATGAGTTGATTCAATTAGATTCACTCGACTCTTAAGTAATGAAAATAGCTCAACTGCATTGCGAAATACACATTTATTTTTTTTAATTTTCTCTACACCAAAAGCAATAGGTTTTGAGGGCAAACTTGTAAATCAAAGAGTTTAAACTTGAACTGCAAACGAAACTGTCTCAAGTCTCAAACATGCAGTTTTCAAATTAAAAGGGAATTGCACGTGTACTTGAACTGAACCATTACATCATGGTAATTTCCATTAAGACATTGTTTAAATGTCAAAATAATAATAATGTGAACAAAACGAAATGCTCTCATTGGGATGTCATCTTTCCCACATTTGTATACCCTGGAGAGAAGAGTTACAGTCAGGTGTACCATGTCAGAGTTTGTTTCGAGCACCTGAATGAGCCACTTGAAGCTTTTGTTTTCCTCTATCGAGTGCAGACATAAATCTTTACAAACAAAAGTTGTGATGGCCTCAGCAGTCCTTAAAGCCCACAAAGAATCGGCTGGTAATGTTTAGGTTCTTTTGTTTTGCCCTGGACGAGTGTTGGAAGCTAACGTTGGTGCTGAGCGTCAACCAGACATAAATGTATGGCAAGCCAGGAGTGATGCTAAACAAATGTATGGCGCAGTATGAGGGTCAAAATTAAGTCTATTACCCAACCAGCCACCAGTAACTGAGCAGCTTAGAGGCCAGCACAGGTAAATGAGAAGGAGACTATTCATTTGCATTAGTAACAGAGAAGCAAGCGACTAGCATGGATAAGCGGGCATTAGCATTGGAGAGGCTAGCGACTAGCATGGATAAGCTGGCATTAGCATTGGAGAGGTTAGTAACCAGCATTTCTAGGCTAGTGACCCACTGGATTGCCAACTCCCTCTGCTGTCCTCTAAATGTGCCTCTGCTTCATCACTGGGAGACTACTGCGATAAAAAAGCGATCTCATGCCCAATGATTTGATATTGCAAAATTTAAATTAAACCAATCCAAGATCGATTTGTTTTTTTGTCTGAGCCCTAGTAAGTGCACTGTTTTTTTTACGCTTTTCAAATCAGCTGAATCCCCTTAAATCTTCATTCCTCCGTGCAACAAATCCACATWGTTTATTTTGCAGAAACAGCTCATCTATAATGAAAGCTGCATGTCCTGGCCTGACTCTTATCAAACAGTGGTTTAACCCCAAGCCTAGGTGAGAGCCACTGTTTAAAACTTATTCACTGACACATTGTATGGTTTGGAACAGTGCTGTTTTGTGGAAAGCTTTAAGGACTAATATAAAGCTGAACTAATTTAGATTTTATCTTTCAGATCATAGATCTGGTAGGGGACATCTAGATAAAGGATGGGAGAGAAAAAATGTAGTTGCATGTTTTGTTTCTTTTTAGAATAAGTATSTGTGAGGATATTTTTTAAATCTTTGTCTTTCATTGCTGCAGTGTAGAGGAGCACTAACTCAATGGGTGGACAGTTTTGTAAGCCTCAATTTATTTTAGATTAAAAGCAGAACCTTTATTGAGTTTTGAGTTCCACATGTTTGCTCGGTGAAAGGATGGGACCCGGTCTGAGAGTCGAAGACCGCAGCGGTGACTCCCTCATCCATCTCCTATTCTCTGCTGGAAAGGTAAGATCCAAATTGAGACAATAAATTGGTCTCGGCATCCCTCACTAAGCTTTGCTGGAGGTCTTTTTCTCCGCTGTCACATCTTTTTTTTACGCAAACACAGGAGGAATTATTGAGTAAAAGATTAAATGAAATCAATTTGTTTAAAGAGCTGATTGTTCCTTTTCAAATGGTCAGTTTAAAACTACAAATAAAGAAGATTAGACTATTTTAAACATTTTGGGATTTATGTTCTAGTAAAGTAGATATTTAATTTRAACTGAAACCGATTACATTTAATAGTGTTGTCGCAGAAGACCTWTAATAAACACGAGTCTTTTTGGTTGACAGCCAGCTTTGAGGAAGTTTACTGAAGTGGTGGTTCTCAGACAGTAACAGAGCAAAGAAGAACCCCAAAAATAAGGGTCTCGTGGATGTTATATCCTTTATCTGTCATCCTCGCCAAAACTTTGTCAAGATTTGTGAGAGTTTTTCAAATACACAGACATTGATGACCTTCTGRCAACTCTTTCCTGGAGAATATTTAGACCCCTTTCCCATCATCTGTACGCAGTGTCACTTCAACAAGTACATCATTGCAAATACACACTCATGACAGCAAACTCTTCAATTCTGTGCCACATAACAGCCAACTTTTGTACTTTTTCTAATCTGCTAGAACCAAATGTGAGGTTGTTTTTCACTGAGAGAACCTGGCAGAACTTTCTGGACTAAATAGTTAGAGAAAACATGACCCTGATAAACCTGCTACTTCAATAAAACTTTGTCAAGACATTAAAATGAAAATTTTCACTTTTTTACACCCTACAAGGACCTTTCTTTTAAAATTAAACTGTTTATATTAGTTATTTATATTATTAAATTTCAACGCTAATTTTATCCAAGCTCTGTACTATAATTTGACTTTGTGCTTCACTCCCTGTGTGTAAAGAAAACCCARAAAAGTACAAATATATGTTTTGAATTCTACAAACAAAAATATATACTGTTCAGAAATCATTTGAGAGCTAACATGTTTTAGAAAAATGACAAAATAACCCTTAGCAAAATGTAGTATATGCAAGTATCCATTAAGTATATTCATTTTAAACTAAAATAAAAAAGTATACCTCCGGTTTACTTTTTATGTACTTATCTGACCACGTTTATCTTACACTTTGGCTTGTACTAAAAGTATACTAAAAACTTAGGTATACTTAGACWATACTGATGTTTAAACTTTTGGWCAAGATAAACTTTAGTRGTACACTGAAAGTGCATTTTCACACAGACTGGTTTATTGTAGTATATTTCAAGATTAAACTAAAAGTGCACTTAGATGATTACGTTCACTACACTTTTGAGTTTACTTTCATAAACTTTTCATAGGTCAATTTAGTCCTAGAAGTATACTTTTTAGTAAACTGCTAGTATACTTACAGTATATTAGTGTACATGGTAAATAAAAGTACACTTAAAAAACAAAAAAAGGTCCCAATTTAGTACAAACAAGTAATGAATCATAAGTACATGGTGCCTTGATATACATAAACTTATACTCAAGTACACTTATTAAAATGAATTTCAAGTATACTACTTTTTGCTATCCTTAATACTTTTTATAATCAAAAAAAGTCCCAATTTAGTACGAACGAGTATTAAATTTGTATATTTTCTAGCACACCAAGTGCATGTTGCCTAGTATACTTGATATTCTGAAACTTATACTCAAGTATACTTATTAAAATGAACTTCAAGTATTCTACTTTTTCATGAGGGAAGACACAAGTTATAAATAGGTCTGAAATCTAAGCTTTGATTAAGCAAAGTTGTTCACTTTTTTCACTAATTAAAGTTATTTTATTTTTTATGGAGTGGACTGAGTGTAAGTGAGATACATTTTACTTTATTGCACTGTGGTTTGAGTACAAATTAGGTTTTGACAAACAGAAGCCATATAGTGGTGAACATACACTCAGAGCAAAAAAATAAAAAAAATAAAAAACCAAAACATTTGAGCGCTGATAAAGTGAAACACTGGACACTTTGGAAGCTCACCGTATCTCTGACTGGTAAAATYTGAAGGACGCAGCGATAAGAGTCTGGTCCAGGGCTGTATTCAGGGCAAGCTAAGATCCACAGAGGGTTTTCAGCTCCATTTTATTTTGACCCGTGAGCTGCCAGACCTATTTAATATTTCACAGTTCTCTGTGAAATAGCGGCAATAATTCAGTGTGAACAATAAATTGGCTACAACCAACTCTCTGTAGTGAAAATTTGGAGGGTTTCAGCTTTTGATCACTCAGCCAAGTCCCTAAAATCATACATCCATAAAAAGCTACGCACTTTTCAATGCATGAAATTATAGTTTGATATGTCAAGCCATGACAAACAAGAACTTTAAAGTGTTAAATTGAAGGCTGGCTGACAAAGACCTCCGACTCTGCACTTGGTTGTGTAAGAAGAAAGTTTTGTTTTAAAAAAAGTCTTTCATAAATAAAAAAAAAAACCTATCAACACGCTATAACTACAGTATAATACTAAGACTGTCAGTGAAATGTTTTAAAGGTTATAGATTAAGGCTCATCAAAACAAGTTTTTATTTAGGTTTCACGAATAGAGGACATTTCTCACGTTATGCAGTTCACCTAAAGGATCTTTTATTTTGAAAGTCTTCTTTTTATTTTGTGTCAAATTTGGTTTAGACTTAAACCTTTTGTTTCCAAATAAGCCACAAACAGCTAAAGTATGAAATTTAATTAAATAATGAATAAAAACACAAAGAAACATCCAGAGCCGGCTCTTGGCATAGGTGAACTAGGCGGTCGCCTAGAGCGCCATCTGCTGGAAGGGGAACCAAACTGCAGAAAAAAAGTAATTATTTGTAATCCCTGGTTGTAACTCTGCTCAGTGCCCCTTTCAATTAGCTTTGTCTTAAAAAAACTATAATGAATTATTACAGGAAAAATAAACTACTCTACCCATAAAACATTCCCCCACCCATTGCAGCAAATGCCCCCACCCTCTCTCTCAAKTGATTGACGTTGCACTGACTCGTCCTGCTCCGACACTCTGACGGGGGAGGGGCTAGTAGTGACTCTCAGGTAGCGGTTCGTGTTGACAAACTCAATAACAACAAGTCTGTATTTTGTTGTTTCATACATGTCAAACTCTTCGGACGTTTACCTGTATAAAAAGCCTCAAAAATACGTAAATTTTGCAAAAACTCCATACAACTCGCACCCGCGGGGCGGGGGGGGGGGGGGGGGGGGG
>NW_013952413.1:1935271-1948343 GCF_001266775.1 Austrofundulus limnaeus | reverse complement strand
GTGCACTTCTACTCGCCTAGGGCACCAAAATAGCTAGAGCCAGCACTGGAAACATCAAGCTTACATCAAAACGTCCCCAGATGTAAGCCACAAAAAGCCATTTGGTAAAATTAACTTCTTCTTCTGGTAAATGTCCACATTTTTTTCAAACCAGTGATTTCATAAACAGACTTTGTTTTTATACCTGAGCTTAGACAATGAAGTAAATTAAATTGCTAAATCAATTATTATGGAATCGCCCTCTATGTTGTATTTTATTCCACTCCTTCAGATAAAATTATCCATGCCAAGATGAAAAACACCAGACTAAAGACATCAAAAATATACTCATAAATGATTTAAAAAAACGTTGATTGCTCTTTTTATTGTGATAAATGTTTAGTTTAAGTTTCCATATTGAAGTTATAAGCTATGACTTTAATCCGAACAATTCAAACAGGACTCTTGGTTTTATTGTGTTGGCTGGACAGAGCTCCATCATTACTGCACACACATTCAAATGTGCAGGATGACTCCCGTGGAGCTGGCAGGAGACGCAGGTCTGTCCAGATGAGCCGTTATTGATGGAGGAATGTGTCACCTTCCCTCCCACCGTCTCTGACATCCTGCTTTGATGAAGCATGCCGCTGCGTGAGTGCAGTGGGATTTTCATAATTCAGGGAGGTACCGACTCRCAGTGTGTTTACAAGGGAGTGAAAACTGCTGCTTTAAGGTAAAGGATTTTGAAGTATATCAGATGGTTTGACAGAGTTTTCTCCGGTGGTTTTTAAAATGCAACTCTGAAACCGGTGGGGCGCGTTGCACTGAACTACAATAAGGGATTAAGCTGGGATTTTGGTGCATTCCTGGATTAATTAATCCTAGATTCAGTTGCACAAAACAGGAGGTTCACTGAAACTAGCCTGGTCCCTGGCAGGATTAAAGTGGAGCTTATTTAATATGTTATTGTCTCTGAGCAGTAGGCAGTCACTTCACTTCACAGCAAAATGTGTCCATCTAACTAAGTCTGACATCCTTATATCAACCAAAACGTATGTTTTGATCTTGTTTTGAGACTGGAATACTAGTCAAGAGCAGAATAGATTATTAATCTTTTTAGCTTGTTTTACTAAGTCCAGTTCTGCACTGAGGTAATTCCATTTCATTTGAGAAGATTGAGACTATAATCTAGTTTTCTGATTTTATTTTTAGATGACTGTTAGAAATCAGTGTTTCATACAATTGTTCAATATATTACTTTTTCACTAAAATAGAGTAAATTTATAAAAAATAAAATAAAATAATAAACTCAGCTGTAAAAACTAAATTGCTGTGTCCGAATTCGGGGTCTGGGTCCTCCGAAGGTCACCTTTGCCAGCTGCTTATGGCACAGCGCCGCGCCGGAGGCTGTCCAAATTCAAAGACTTGTCCGATGCGGCCGCCTTGTGTCCCGATTTGAAGGACAGGTCTGATGGATCCGTCTCGGCCCACCCTATCCCATAATGCATTGCGGGCTCGTCATAGCGGATGAAGCGAAAGAAAGGAGTACAGTTTTAGATAAAAATCTGGCGGTACAAAAATGAAAAGTTTCAAGCAGTTGTGTTGTTAATGCTTTTATCATTTGTAGACTTGTTTTTAATGTTTTTGATTTTATTCTTGTCAGAAATCAAACAAGCTGGTTTAGTGAAATAAATGTGCACCTTTTAAACATCTTTCAGTTCTTCAAATATTGCCTTTAAGCTAATTTTGTTGTTTTATCATACTAATTTTGCTAATATATTGATAGTTTGCTAATGTCGATCTATTTTTGCTTCTGTTTAGCATCGTCACGTTAATAGACGACAGGATATACGGTGGGGTAAGGGCGGGAGTCTTCACAGTCAGTCAAGGACTCGGCCCACCTAGACCGGGTCCTTCGACGGATTTAGCCCCTGAATCTGGACACAGTTGATGTATTCTATGTCTCAGAGCCTGTAAGGACATGCCCAGCTGCCACCCCCCCCCCCCACACACACACACACACACCTTATTTGTGCCTGCTCACTGCAAAAACTGTCCACCTAACCAAGTTTTAAAATCTTATATCAGCCAAAAATTCTTTTTGATCTTGTTTTGAGGCTGATTTACTAAACAAGAACTGACTGTGTAAGAATAATAATCTTGTTTTCAGAATGTGTAAGATTATTTGTCTTGAAAATTTGACTCAAATTAAGTAAAAAAAATTCTGCCAATGGAGTAAGAAAACTTTACTTGGTAAGATTCTTGAAATACTTGATTTGACTCTTTTTTTTTTCTTATTTCAAGAATCTTACCAAGTAAAATTTTCTTACTCCATTGGCAGAAATTTTTGACTTAGAGTCAAATTTTCAGGCTAACAAGACAAATAATCTCAAACATTCTGAGAACAAGATTAATATTCTTACACAATCAGTTCTTGTTTAGTAAATCAGTCTCAAAACGAGATCAAAAAGACTTTTTGGCTGGATATAAGATTTTAAAACTTGGTAAGGTGGACAGTTTTTGCAGTGTACAAGTTGAAGGCTTTTTCAAGCTCATCTCACAGCCAATAACTTGCATATATAAACCTAACTTTGTGAAACAAACCACTGGTCCACACTAAACAAAGCACTCAGCTGAATTTGCCAAAAAAAAAAAAAAAAAAAACACATGGAAGCTCAAAGGAAATGTTTGACCTGGTTTAGTTTGTTTAGGTAAAATATGTCCAGCAGCAATTTTCACATTTGACCATTTTCAGACACTTTGGCTTGTTAAACAAAAGCGCCTGCTTTGAAGTGAGTACTTATAAAACTACTTTTTTCCCCCAAATTTCACTATTTTGAAATATGTATTGGTCAACAAACAACTTTTCAGAACGTGTCATTAGATGTTTTTTCTGCTTTTTTATGTGCGAAAACAGCTTCTGTATTTGTCCTTTTATTCTCTCTTGAGTGCTTTTTTCAAAAAGCACATTTTAAAAAAGACAAAGTGGTCTTTAAGTGCTGTATTTTTCAGACGGCGGTGGGCGGTGAGACAGACCGCCATCTACTGGCTTTTAAAGCCGCAGCCCTCACGCCCACCCTCCACTCTCTTCATTTTACAGCAGCTAATATCACCCCCCCACCATCCTCCTCCACCCGACACACACTCAAGAAGCCAGTTATAATAAAAGACCACATTTAAAGGAAAAAAACACACCAGTTTTGATGAGCGACACACTAAACGAGCTTCTATTGACTATAAGAACAGGTAACATGCTTTAAATTACCGCAGCATCACATGAACCCACTGCTGGAGTTATAATCCAAGTGAAGTCCAGATTAACACTCTGCGCGGTTTGTCGCTGACAGACTGGACTATTTAGCATAAACCTTCACGCACCACCGTTCGCTCACTTAATTACTTCATTCACCTTGAACTAAACTGGCAACAAACATTTTATAGTTTCTAACAAGGATTTTAATCTGAACCTCCAAAGTGTTTGCAATGAAATTAGTTTCTAGAAGTGCTTGTGCCTCAGCAGGTAATGTTTGCTTGCGAGTCAATAAAGCCTTTGTGATTTATAAGAAGAATTTAAAACCTTAAGTGGTCCAGGTTAGGTGAGTTTATCAAGTCAGTCTGTTTTTTTTAGTAGAACTAATCAGTGATTCCAGATTTGCATTTTCTAATTGATATTAAGCACACATGTTTCTATTTGTATCTTTATTAGGGTCATGTATTCTGTTACTATGGCGGCGCTGGAGACGGCAGCAGCTGGCTACCTCTACTGCTTTCGTGCAGTTTTTCTTTCTTTTTATTATTATTTTTTMTTTCTTTTTTTGTTTAATATTCGCGTTTTATTGCATGTGTTTTACGCACTATCTGTCCAAGATGGGCAAATATAGCATAGTCTATTACAGAAAAACACTGCTAGATATTGGTAAGTGCTGTRTAAATGTACCTTTCAGCCTACCAGTTGCCGACTTCACGCTGGATATTCTCCGACCCAGAACACCGCAAGCTAATGTGGAGCCGTATCTCACCGAAAGACGCAGACGACGGGCATGCGAACGTAAACAGAAGCGGGGTAAGCGAGCGGGTGTCCGAGGGCGGCTAGCGAAGCTAGCTAGGATACCACTCCCCACACTGCTGCTCACAAATGTCCGATCGCTGGATAATAAAATGGACGAACTAAGACTCAGGCTCATTTCAGATCGCCAAACAAGGAACTGCTGTGTTTTCGTTTTCACGGAATCTTGGCTCCATGGCTGTGTCCAAAACGGCAGGCTGGGTCCTTCGAAGGCCGATTTCGTCGGCCGCATACGTCATAGTGTCACGACGAAGGACGTCCCAAACCGAAGACTCCTCCGATGCGGCCGACAAATACGTCCTTCCTTTTCCCCGATTTGAAGGACAGKTYYGRTGGATCCTTCCCGGCCCAGCATATCCCATAATGCATTGCGGCCCGACCGGAGATTTTTTTAAGCTAGTAATGGCGGACGAAGCGAGAGAAAAGAATACGTTTTAAATAAAAAGTATGGCGATATAAAAATTTAAAAATTTTAGCGRTTGCAATTCCAATACTTTTATCATTTGTATAGACGTGTTTTTAAATATTATTTTTATCATAAAAAAACGCGAAATAAACATGCACTTACAGCGGGTCAATTAGTTCTTCAAATGTTACCTTTAAGTTAATTTTATTGTTTTGTGATATTAATAATGCTAATATATCGATATTTTTCTAATTTTGATCTATTTTTGCTTCTGTTTAGCATCGTCATGGTTGCTAGGTGACATGACGCACGCCGGGGTGGAGGGGAGGCTAGACYGTCCAAATTCACAGCCTCTATTCTTCCGGTCTTCCCGGTCTACCAAGGACCCGGCCCACCTCGATCGAGTAGTCTGGGTCTTCCGGAGGACCCGGCCTGTCGTTTTGGACACAGCCAATAATTGCATACCGGACTCTGCTATCAGGCTACAGGGGCTAACAGYGCACCGCGCGGACCGCACTGACGCATCACTCAAAACAAAGGSTGGAGGACTGTGTGTGTTTGTAAACGATCGGTGGTGCACCAACTCAGCTGTTGTTGAGCGATTCTGCTCCCCTGACTTGGAATACATGGTGGTGAGATGCCGGCCCTTCTACCTCCCCCGGGAATTCACCATAATCCAGATATGGGCTGTCTTTATTCCTCCACGTAGTGACACTGAGCTGGCACTAGCTACGCTAGCTAATGCTATTAGCAAACAACAGTCTCCTCACCCAGAGGCTGCGCTCATTTTTGCAGGTGATTTCAATCAGACTGACCTCAGAACTGTCTGCTCCAGGCTTCACCAGCACGTATCATACCCAACACGAGGAGAAAACACACTGGATCACGTCTACACCAACATCCAGAAGGCGTACAGCACCACCCCTCTGCCTCCATTTGATAAGAGTGACCACATTTCACTCCTCATGAAACACACATACGAACAGCTGCTAAAGCGGGTTAAAGCAAGTGTGAGGACAGTACATGTGTGGCCAGAAGGGGCTGAATTAGCTCTGCAGGACTGCTTTGAGTGTACTGACTGGGATGTGTTTAAAACGGCAGCCACCAGTGACCTGCTTGTTGATGTAAATGAATAAGMATCATTTGTCACTGGGTTCATCAAGAAGTGTGTGGATGATGTGATTAAAATAAAGCAAATTCGCACACTCCCAAACCAAAAGCCGTGGATGAACAGCGAAGTTCGTAGCCTGCTGAAGGCTCGAGATGCTGCCTTCAGATCTGGCAACAGTGAAGAACTTAAAGTTGCCAGACACAATCTGAAGGCTGGCATTAGAGCTGCTAAACACACCTACAGCACACAAGTTGCAAAGCGTATGCCAACCAACTCGCAGCCCCCTTTACAGACATCTACAAYGCCTCTCTGGCACAGTCCACTGTTCCGGCCTGCTTCAAAGCCACTACAATTATCCCTATCCCAAAGAAAACCACCATCTCCTGCCTAAATGACTACCGTACCATCGCTCTCACACCTATTGCGATGAAGTGCTTTGAGAGGCTGATCCTGGGTCACATTAAGAACAGCCTTCCTGGCACTCTGGATCCACATCAGTTTGCCTACCGGGCAAACAGATCTACAGACGATGCAGTCACCCCGGCATTGCACACAGCACTCAACCATCTAGAAGGAACAAACACATATGTCAGAATGCTGTTTGTTGATTTTAGCTCCGTATTTAACACCTTAATCTCATCCCGACTGGTATCCAGGATCAACACCCTTGGAATCAGTAACTCACTCTGTAGCTGGATTATGGACTTCCTCACTGGCAGACCACAGTCAGTCAGAATGGGTGACCACACCTCCCCCACCCTCACACTCAGCACCAGCTGCCCACAAGGCTGTGTGCTCTCACCCCTGCTCTTCACCCTGTACACTCATGACTGCCTCGCTAAACACTGCACCAACACCATCAAGTTTGCTGATGACACCACAGTCATTGGCAATATCTCTAATGATGACGAGGGGGCGTACAGGGAGGTGAAGTGAAGCTCCTGGCAGAGTGGTGCACCACCAACAACCTCTCCCTCAACACCAGCAAAACCAAGGAGCTGATTGTGGACTTCAGGCGAGGGAGTAGAGCGCACAAACCCCTGAGTATTGAGGGGACATTAGTGGAGAGAGTGGACAGCTTCAGGTTCCTCTGTGTTTATATCTCAGAGGATCTCACCTGGTCACTGAATACATCCCACATTATCAGGAAAGCCCAACWGCSYYTCCACTTCCTCCGTCGTCTGAAGACGGCTAAACTGCCACAGCAGCTACTCTGCAACKTCTACAGGTCMMCTGTGGAGAGTCTTCTGAGCAGCTGTCTCACAGTGTGGTATGGTAGTGCCACTGCTGCTGAACACAAGGCTCTGCGGAGAGTAGTGAAGACTGCTCAGTTCATCACTGTGGCTGCCCTCCCACCCATGCAGGACCTCTACAACAAGAGGTGTGTGAAGAAAGCCGTCAGTATCTCCTCTGACCCCACCCACCCCAGCCACTTCCTGTTTCAACCCCTGCCATCTGGAAGAAGGTACAGGATCATCAGAGCCAGAACCACCAGACTCAAGAACAGCTTCTTTCTCCGTGCTGTTAAACTGGTGACCCCAGCCACTCCAGCCACAACCTGAACAATCAGACTGTCCATTGTCCACACCTAGTTCACTTCATACGCACGATTGTGTATTTAATGTCTGTGTCTAATATTTATGCACATTATGTCTTGTCTTGTCTGCACTACGTCCTTTGTGGCTGCACTGGAGATCTAGCTTAAAAGCATTTCATTGCACTGTAAAACCCTGTTTCAGTATAATGACAACAAATTGAATTGAATTGAATTGAATTGAATGTATTGACTTCCATTCATTTCTGTAGCCTGACTCTGGCCCTTACCCCACACTTAACCACCCCCCACCTCAATTAACTCCTTAATTTGAAACCTAACCCCCCACCSACCAATGGTGATAGGACTTTGGGTCCTGACAAGGTGTTTATAGGCCCTCGAAAGGTACCAGAGCCAGGTAAATAGATACAGTTGAAGAGGAAAGCAAACTCAAAAATAATCAGATTCACATAAACTCATAAAATGACATGTGCAGCAGATGCATGAAGGCACATGTCCAAACCATTTTTTTTTTTGCTGCAATTTGCTTTTAATATAATAATAAAACAAAAAAGCTATTAATACACATTTGTAAATCTTCATAAATAGCTTTTTTTTCTACATCTCTTTGCGTTCCAGTTCTAAAACAAGGGACGGTAATGATTTGAGCCTGGACACGGCGGTCCCTGTGTGATCTGTCGGGGACGCAGGGAGCGTCTCCAAGCAGGAAGGTTTTATATGGTAATAGGATCGATCGGAGCGAYGCGCGCACCAATGAGAAGCGTTTGATTTATGTTTAAGGGACTGTTGAGAGCAGCAGTCGCTTGGCAACCGTCTAATGAATGTAGGAAGTATAGCGACCCATTTGCTGCTGCAGTTTCAAATAAATCCTACACAGGCTGAAGCTGCTTTGGACGGAAGGAATGCGTGATTAGATCCAATCGATACTCACGGGGGGTTAAAAGGAAAAATAAAAGTGACACTGATGGTTTGATAAAAAAGCACGATTTCAATCAAGCCAACTCTTTCAATRAATCGGTTATTATTTATTAAACACATCCTAATTATCCATATGAAAGCTTGGCTCAATCTGTGATGAACGGCGCTCCTCGGCTGAGAAAAGACGTGACATCAGAAAAGTCCAAAAGAAAAAGTAAGAGCCTCAATTTACCCACGATAATAAAAAAGAAATATGCATTGTTGTTGGGATTGTGCGCCAGAAAAGCGACATTAAATCCATTCAAATTGATTATTATTAAAAGACGCCTGTTTACTGTCAGAAAACACATTTATACCGAGCTGTTTGTTTGATCTCTGAAACTGAGAGAATAAAAATGATGTGACTGTTTCTGTGGAAACCAACTTTCCCCTGGCTGCTCGACGCTCTCCATCCTAAACTACCCAGGGCACGGTCTTTGCGGAGAGAATATAGATTAGATCAGCAGCTTGAACCGTTCCCATCCAAACAACCAGGTGCATTAGGGATATTAAATACTTAGATAACATGCTTTTATGATGATGGTAAAAAAAAAAAACCTTCAATCAATGATGATAAAAAACTGAAACATATGACTTACARCAATTTGTAACTGCAAAACTGTTGGCCACCTCCAGATTGTCGATGTGAGGCGTCAGTCTGAATTCCGAGGTGCCAAACTGAACCATTCCTATCCGAAACGCGCTGTATTCTTGATCCGCGCCCCTTGGAAAAAGTCCCCCTGAAATCGACACAGAAAAARCCAGTGAGACTCGCACATATTAGGACAATGTGACATACTTAGAGCTGCTTCTCTTTTCTGATTTTTTTTTTTTTTTTACGCGTAAAACTGTTTAATCATTTGATGGGTTTTAGCTTCTCACCAATCTGAACGCTGGGCGAGCCTCCAAGCGCGCATCCCCATAAAACCAAAAGGAAAGAAACGGATAAATGTGCTATTTTTTCCATGTCCACAGACAGTTTAGGTGTCCACATCCACCAGAGATGCCTGGAATCCCTCTTTTTTGTCCGGTTGAGACGTTAGATCCGACACATATTGAGAACCTTCAGCCTTGAGAGACAAAAAATTAAAAAAATAATAATAAAAAGGACTGTTTTCTGCAGGTGGCTACCAGCAGTGAAGGAATGGTCGCCTGCAGTGGAGCTCTGTTGTCTCCTTTTCCTTTTTTTTTTTCCTTTTTTTTCCGCCGCTCCCTTTCTGCCGGCAGCTGCGCGTCTTCTGAACGCACAGCAACTCTGCGCGTCTCCGCGCCGCGCGCCGGCGATCTTTTCATCATCACACCCACAACTGAGAAATGCAAATGAGAAGGCGGACAAAAGCGAAAAAAGAGCCGAAAATAAACCACATGGTGACAGGATCGCATGCACCACTTTGAGTAAATAGAAACGGAAGCTCTTGTCCAGGAAGCATTGTTTTTTGTTTYGGCCTGGAGGTTTTGGCGCGCCTTATTAAGGCATGAAATCATTGAACACTGTTGATTCGCAACAGGATGGCGCCATTAGGTRCACTTAAATCATGCTTGGCTTGATGTAGCTTTAAAGTGGCCCCTAGATATTTGAGCCAGGGTTTCGTACAGTTAAAGGGATCTCTTCTGCGCCTCGTTCAGTTATTTTAGACTTTTTTTAGAAGGAGAAAATAATGTGAAAAGTTACAAATGTTTATCATTCCCAAGACTTTTTTTAAAAAACCCAACAATTGTCAAACATAAGCCATTTAAAACCCCTTTTTCCTCTCAACAAAATTCCTTCCTCAGAAAAAAAGAGCACCTGGAAGCCATCACTCATGCCCTCCAGGAAAAAAAATATATCATCAAACAAATTCCCTCTTTAACTTTGATCCAACGCTTAATTTCACCCTTTGCATACAGATCCAGAGCAAATACACGCCTGATCCAAAGTATCATTATGAATCGAGCTCAGTAAAATGAATTCTGCCCCGGCGCCAACAGAAAATAAATGTCATCTTTCGCCTCTGGTTTTATAACATGTGTACTTCAGCCTGAACAGACAGTTGTATATCAATCATGGGGTAGCATGAGGTAGCAYTCTGGCAGCAAACTAATGAGGCAGAGAGCAGGAGAGGTTTGAAAGGTTTCAGCACCATAGACAGCACACTGAACTAAAACTCTGGCTCCTGCAGAATGATTTTCTCACAGGAGAACAATCTCTAAAGGGAGAAGGATCCATACAGCTTTCACTGGACGTGGTTTTTCTTTTCCCTGTGTCCTAAAATTTTCATCACTTTAAAACATCTGGTTAAGTTCAGTTTGTAATTCGCAGCTAAAATGATTTCAAAGTGCTATACAACAAAGATAAAAATCTAAATCTAATCCAAATCAGAGCCAGATTCAAATGCAAAGACAATCAAATTCAGATGTACAACACATTTACAAAGAATACATAAAATGCTAGTTTGTCATCGTCATCTGTGTAAGTCAGCAGGTTGTATTAAATCTTTAGTTTGTCACAATCCTCCATCCTGAGCAGCACAGGTGCAGTAGTGTGTCTGTGGTGCGKTATGAAGGCCAAAATTAAGACTATTGCCTGTAGCAGGAGGTTATATTTAATTCTAAACCAGCTATTGGTCTGAATGATAGGTCGCCAACAGTAACTGAGGAACTGGCCCTGGCAAATAGAACGAGACTATTTATTTGTGATAGCATCGGAGAAGCTAGTAACTAGCATGCCTAGGCAGCTCACCTATTTTATTAGACAAAAACCTTTTTGAAATAAGAAAAAAAAACTTAAGTTTCTCCAAAAAGTAACAACTTGATAGTTCTGGCTTTTCCCATAATTTGGCTAAAGAGAAGAAAACACAGTCATAAACCAATAAACAAGGGCAAACACAGCTGCCAGTTCTGCTTATTAAAGCAGTCTGCTTCACGGTAATATGTTTTATGTTTAATGTTTATGCTTGACGTCATGTTGAACAGTAAACTCTGTCTAAGGAACACCTGTCAGTGCTTGTTGCTTATAGGTTTTATATGCCAACCATTTTTGTTGCGAAACTTTACTTTATTCAAAAAATGTTTAATAAAGTGAGCAGACTATCTATGCTAGTCGCTAGCCTCTCTGATGCTAATGCCAGCTTATCCACGCTAGTTGTTAGCCTCTACAGGGCTAACACCAACTTATCCATACTAGTCGCTAGCCTCTCTGATGCTAACACAAATGAATAGTCTCCTCATTTGCCAGCGCTAGCTTATCAGTTACCGGGGGACCACCTGCTCAGTTACCGGTGCCGGCCTATCATTAATCAGAACAATAGCTGGCTTGGGAATTGAGCCTACTGCTACAAGGATATATCAACCACTGGTTGCACAATAGTTTTAATTTTGGCCMTCATRTYGCGCCATAAATTTCCAATCTGAGTSTGCGGATTAGGATTGGATTCACTTTTATACCTCCAGCAGAACCAGTCTCAGGATGAGGGGCCACCTCATTCAGCAGAGGTTTAAGAATCAGGAAAGAGATGCAAACAAACTTAAAAGGGTTGTGCCACGTGTTGTTTTTAATGGAGGAAAAACACAKGTTAATGACAGCAATAATAACAATGGAGAGTAGTGCGAGTAAAAACAGCAGCAGTTTGAGGAAATGTGGCCAGTTTGCCTTCCAGCACCCTGAGCTTATAACACCGTARCTCAGGAAACTAAAGCAACCCCAAACTACAGGATCTGATTGATCAAAATAAATAAATACAAATCTTAAACCTARTTTTAAAARTAGACAGAGTGTCATCCTCACGATCAAAAACTGGAAGATGGTTGGCCTGGCCTGATGGAGTCCTGACATTCTGCTATTAGAAACTCTAAGAACCACAGATAAACCTGTTGTTTGAGAGCAAAAGGGTTCTGGAAGGAAAATAGGGAATAAAATCCTCAAACCAACRATGACACTTATCTGTTGAGAGCTTTGTAAGTTTGAAGTTAGATTTAAAAAAAATTTCTGGGAGTTTTTCAGCAATCCAATGGCGAGAAACTAAAAACAAAAACRATCCCTCCTTCTGCATTCTCCACACTTTCTGTTGTTTACTATTATTTCTGAAATGTCATCGCGTATAAAGTCAGGATTTTACTGCAACCTTGACGTTTGTGGGGGGTTTAGCTGCAAGCGCCACATCGCTGCGTTCATGGCCTGAACACGGACGCCTTTGCTCTGTGTTCCTGCTCTTCCTCCTGGCAACGCAAACTGCACACTCAACCGCTTTGGTTCCTCTGTCTCACATACTGTATGTTCATCTCGTTGACCTTGTCTGGAGGTTCTGCCATGCATGGATTCACTCTGCTGCTGCCAGACTGAAAAGCAATTTTGGTTGATTGTCTTGCAGCACGCTCCACAGTGTACTGAATCTGCAGCCTGTGAGATAATTTAACTGCGACAACTCTCAAGAGTCCAAATGAGTTTTCAGGGGGCAAAATGAGAGGAACTCATAATCAAATCATGACCCCCRCTGGCTGTGTCAATTCACACACGTAAACCACAAAAGAGAGATTGAATTTAAYATGTTTATGAAAATATTTCACCCCTTTTAAATTAAACAGTGCGATGTCGGTGGAGTTAAAAGCCCAGAAAAAAAAACAACACTTCAACAACCTTCTGAGAGCAACTCAAGTTTATTTCGGTCTTTTCTTTGACGTAGTTCCTGTTTTTTGTTGCTGTTTTTTGTTCATCTTGTGCCGTTAACTGCTTGAGTTGTTCACTTGTGACCACTTAGCTTCTTATGAATAAACAGAAGCTGTAGAGATCTGACAAGTGACCTGTTAGCGACAGATTGCATACTTTCGTGATTTCTTGTACACACAAAAGAAATATGCAAGTGTTTCTTCAGTGTCAGTTATTTGATGTCGGTGTCCACCGGGAGTTTAGAAACACAACAAATCTGTACAGGAACTAATATACCAGTGTAAAAACATACAGCGGGTAAAATAAGTATTGAACACGTCACCATTTCTCTCAGTAAATATATTACTAGAGGTGCT
>NW_013952413.1:1923011-1933946 GCF_001266775.1 Austrofundulus limnaeus | reverse complement strand
GGATCACTTGCGTTCTTACCGACATCTGGTGAAAATTTCATGTCATTAGCACCTCTAGTAATATATTTACTGAGAAAAATGGTGACGTGTTCAATATTTATTTTACCCGCTGTACCAACCATATTTCACATTGATTGAAAACAGAAGACAAGTTCCAATGCCACTATTTTAGGAAAGACTGGCAGATTTGATTTATGTTGCTAGATTTTGCGTAAATGCTTTATAACAGGGCTTTTCAACTGGCGGCCCGTGGGCCACATCCGTGAGTAGCCAAAGTTCGGCCTACCAATTGGATCATTCATCTCTTAAGCCCAAACCTCCGATTTTCTACTTTAATTACTACAAGTTCTTTTAGTTAAACATACATGTTTGATACAGAAACATCAGAATCTTGGCTAGAAGCTGGTAAAAACCATTTCTATGCACAGTCAAGACAGTTAAAACAACAAGCAGTTGAAGATAAAACTATGAAAGTGAAAATAAAATTGGGTTAATGGCAAGTCAGAGATATCAAATGATATTTGTGTTAAATAGGAGGCATAATGGGTTGTTTTTGTGTTTGATATGTTTAGGGTTCTGTATGTTGTATYCATGGTTAAATGCAGCAAAATAAACTATTTCAAAGTTAACAGATCTTTGTAATACTTGGTTTATTTACATAATGACTTTAATTGCTGGATGTTYGGCCCCTGAGCTGTTGGCCTGCGGTAACTGTGGCCCCCGGAGTAATTTACTTGAACAGCCCTGCTTTATAAGGTAGTTTTCCAGAAGTTCCCTATAAAAAGACTATTTCTGAAATTACAATCCAACGCCCAACTGAGCTTAGTTTGTTTTCAGAATAAGATATTGTACCTTAAACCGACAGTTACAAAACATACTGCAATGGCAAATATGACTGTTTCCTTTATGTTGAAATGATTGTGACAGTTCTCCTTTTGTTGTCTCATCAAATCATAACAATTAAAAAAACACCTGTTTTGTTCAGTTTCACAGAAGATGCTGATATGACAGTGAGTGAAAGGCTGCTTGAACATACATAAAGGTGATGAGAATACAGAACAGGCCTGAGAAGTTGCCAGCTCAGCACATCCTGCTATTAGAACAGTTTTTGGGGGAATTAAATCTGCAGGGATGGGTCCCAAGGTCAGGAGGAGTGCTGAGACTGGACACTTTCATTGCATCAGCTTGTGTCAATACTGTAGCATTCAGTCTTTGTGCACTGAGCTGCTTTAACATATGACCTCTGAAATGCTGTTTCAGCCTTTGGTCACATGACGAGTCCCAATGCTTTTAACATCATGCATGTTTCCATTAGGTAATTAAATGGCTTAGCATGCATTTTCATCATTAAGCTAACAACATTGAGCTGATTTACATGCTTCTCAGGACACAAAGAATAAAAAGTCCAGCTATGGATTTGCTCTGGACAGCCACAGTTTATCCGCTAAGGAACTTTTGAGTCGTTCCTGACTCGTATCATTTCAGCTTTACACCCTGGAAAGACTGAGCAGAAAAACAACGAATCAAACAAAGGAAGTTTTTTTGATCTTGCAGTGCCAAAATTAGGAGCACGCTGTCATTTATTAGTTATTTTGATCTTGAGACTTGCATTTGAAGGGAGAACTCTTTAGTCTACTTTTGGATTTGACTTAGATAATATTCAGGCACAGGTTCAAAAACACAGTCTTATGTTTGGGTTTTGGCATGTCACACAAAGATAAATATTACAAAGTGACATAATAGAACCTATTGGTTGCTCACTCATGTCACTTCCTGGTTATTTAAACTAATATAGACTTTACCATTTTATTTTAATCAATCATATTGCTTATAACACATTGTCCCATGTTTGTTTTTATTTTATTTAACCTTTATTTCAGCAGGCAAAACACCAAGAACAGTCTCTTATTTACAATGTTGGCCAGTGTTGTTTTTCTTATTTAATTTAAAAAAAACTTGACAGTTTCTGTGATATTTCCCATGGCCACCTTTCTGTCTTCACTTTGACTTTTTAGTTTGGACACAACTAACCTCAGCGATGAGCCCCTCGTCACGGCCGTGCTACAGATTATTTCAGTCTGGCTGGAGCTAAGCTCTTTTTCACACCACCCTCCACCAGAAAACTGCATCGTCGACACAGTGTAGCCTTGCCAAACGCTGGTAAGGTTTATTTTTCATTTGTATTAACATGACAGGAACAGAAAAATACAGACGTTTAGTTGTATTTTTTTTTGGATTATTAACATAGTTAACATGCTTATTTATCAAGAAACTCACATTCACCCAGACTACAACACAATAGAATATATTTTAAGCAGCATTTACACAAATTTCCCATTTCTTCAGTCTCACCATAGACTTAAATATATAGATCACTAGACTGAGCCCCGCCCATGCCGTCCACTGGTAGCCTCTGTGACAGCATGGAGGAGAAGAAACGGAGACCTAAAAGGGAAACAGCTCACATCCACCATAGAAACCAATAGATAAACAGCAGCTGAACGCAGATTGTTGGTCATGTTTTTACAATAAATTAATAATTATGTTAATTTCATTCAACAATTATGTAAAATAGCAGATTTATACTAGAAAAATATATAATTTATAAGTAACAATGATCTAAACCAGACCTGAAGTCAGCCTGCAACTTAGACTTAAATAAGAATATTTATATTTACCAGTCAACAGTTAGAAAACGTTCTCTGGTTATAGTATGAAACTTGTCTCTATTAGCTAACCATCTTCTCAACAAGTCAGGTTCCTCTAACAGAAACCTAAAAATACTCACATTTATAATATTTTGTGGGTCTAAATATTAATCAGAGGACAAATCAGCTGTAATATTTAATAGTTTGTGTTAAATTGTGGCATGATTCAACAGTGCTAAACTCTGTATATATGCTCCACAAGCTAATATCTGCTAACCAGCTCAATAAATAACAGTGATTACATGGACTTTATAAGATTATTTTAATTTTAAACTGTTACATTATGTTCTGCTCAGATCACATTGAGCTAAATAAGATCAAATCTGCTGACTTGTGTTGTGAAAAGAGACGTTTTCCTGTTTATCTTCTGTTAATAAATCCAAAACACAAACAGCTTTTCTGGCATTATTTAAAACATTAGATAGATTATATAAACTGTAAAATATTAATAATAATTGGGTTAATATTATTATTAATAGTTTTTATGATTTCTACATCTTCAGTCCTTTTTTTCTGCTCTGTTGTCAACATGTACAGTAATGGGAAATCCAGACTCATGTAGTTTTTGCTCACTGCAGTTCTATAGAACCTCTTTGAGTCTCACAACAAACTGTGTCCTCTACTGTAAAAGCACAATACTGATGTGTGAAGACCCCGTCTTCCCATAAATGAGCCTCCAATAGGCCCTGTGGCCTTTCCTCCCCCCACTGGGCCTCTGCTAATCACCGCCTTGACTGTCATGGTGGTTGTCTTGTTGGGTGGGGTGGGAGCCTGGTGAGAGGTCTTGTTGGATTAGAAAGCACCCTGTTTGATAAAGGTTACTGCACTCTGGTACTGGCAGGGTGCTGGGGTGTGTGGGTGGAGCTTACACGTTTAAACACACACACTCGTACAGACACACTCTCACTCACACTGATGCATGAGTCATTCTCATATGTGCTGCATTTGATACATGCAGGTGCCAAAGATTGAACATTTTATCAATGCTAATTTTCATTTCTGCTAATTAGGTTTGTGCAATTTACCAATGAAACCATATACACGACCTGAATGGGTGTTGTTACRTTTGCATTCCACTCACAGCAATTGCCTGTTTTTTATGTATATTTTTGTTATGAAAATCACTCAGATATGTTCTTACATAAAATATAAAATAACAGTCCACTTATACAATGCTATTTTACCAGACTATTTTACAGTACTAACATCACATCTGTAATTCTCCCAGAAGAATATTTCTGTCTCCTCATTACCATATAATTGTTACCATCGGGGGGCACTGTGATGCAAAATCTCTGTTATTTAAAACTCAGTCAGAGCTGAAATGAGTGTTCAAGTCAGTCATGTAAAAAAAAAAAAACATCAATTCATTTGTTTTTAGTGATCTGTGTAACATAGATTTCAGATGATGACTCRTGTCTCAGATTTGATTATAGAGACTTTTTTGTTTTTTCTAACTCAATCTAGATGTCTGACTTCAATTGTGTGTCAAAGGGTGATTATTGGAGTGTCAGACACGGATTCTCTGCAGTGTCTGTAACCATGGCAGCTGGAGAGAGGAAAATGAGCCTTGTTTTCTCACTTTAAACTGACCAATAAGACTAAAACAGAACATATTACTGACACTGCTCTCAGCCCGTCTCTGATCAATCACTGACAAAAAAATTGTTTCAGCTTTAATTATTACGTACTAACATTATGACAAGCCAAAATTATATTGTATGAAGTCTCTCCATAAAGGCCTTAATTAACATTAAAATGTCTTAAATCTTTCAGAGATCTTAAAAATGTTAACCCATTGTAAGTAGGATGATTGTTATTTGTCTCAAATATTACAATAATTGGTAACATTTATTTACTTTTAAAATCAATTTACCAAATGCCTTGTAGCTAGTTGTGTTGTGCTAAAATAAACATTTGGGTTTAATCGTCACTGTTGTTGTTTTGTTTTATTTTTTTTCAGGAAGTTGGTCTTAAATTTAATTTCAAGTGGCATTAAAAAAGTCTTTAACTTGCCTTAAGCTGTAGGAACCCTCTTACAGAAGGTTTGCATAAACGAATGATGGCTGATTTAGCATTATCAGTAGCATGGTGGAGAAGTCGCCTCGCAACAAGAAGGTTGCAGGTTCGCCTCTCGGCATGGATCTTTTTTGTGTGACATTTTCATATTCCCATGTGCATGTGTGGGTCTTCTCTTGGTACTCGGGTTTCCTTGTATGGACAAAAAAAAATAACGGTAAAAAAATGCGTTAGGGTTTCGATGCCGCTTGCCCAATGACAGATGCAGACATGCGCCYTTCTCTTTGAGCCCTGGCTGGAAAGGTAAAATTGGGTAAAAAATGTATGGATAGATGTATGAATAAAAGTGATTATTGTGGAAACACATTATGAAAAATAATAATAATAATTTGGACACAGTCACAACACATACACAAACCCCCCAAGCTGAGCATAAAACTACAAAAAAAAACCTGCTTTCATAGAAATAAAAACATAACAACTTGACTCAAGTTTCTGTGTTTATTTTTAATAACATCAAATGGTGAAAAGTCATTTGATCATTTATTTTATTGCAAATTTCACAAATACAAGGTCACAGCTCACAAGTGACCCATTTGCACAGCTGGGATATGTCAATATTAACTGGAGAAGTGGCAGTGTCACGTAACCATCTGGACAGGAGGAGTGTTTTACATTTTCACTTGCTTCTTTTTTTTTCTCTCTTCCCAAGAGCAAATCATAAGAATAGTAACATTTCATAAATATTTTATTTATATATTTATATCTGAAACTTTTAAATACATGCAGTATTTTTAACATGCGAGGTAATTACGATGTTGCACTTTGCATTTGAAGCTTAAATAAAATACTTTTCAAACTTGTAAGCAAACACCCATTGGGCAAGGGCAAAAGAAGAAAACAGCTTTAAGCAAACAGTCTTCAACATAACATCCTTTAGCTCWTTTCTTCCACACTCAGTCTTTGTGGATTTGTTTCTACATCATTCATCACAACAGTTTGAATTTAGCAATCCTGCATTTCTCTCTCAAATACAACTATAAATATGTGATTTATTTCAGTATAAGATACAATATAAATATCTGAGCAAAAATAGGAAATACCATTTTTATAAACAAATTAATTGTTCTTACAATTCAATAACACATAGTACTTTGATTTTCTTCTCAGCAGTAATTTAGTGGTGGTAAGGCTCACATTTCTTGATGCACACCTTCAAACTGAAGTTTGTATGCAATTGGACCAATAAAGAACCAATAAAATTGGATTCAAGGGGTAATAATACAAGACAATCACAAGTATATAGACCAGTAAATCACATTAAAGAAGAGGAAGGAGAAGGGGAAGAGCGCTCTAGAATACAGGTCAATCCTTTTGGCAGCAGAGGGGATGACCGGTTTCGGAGGAGGCGGTTTCTTGTTCTTTGCCTGCGATTTACCAAAACCAGAACCAGTCTCAATGGGTTTCCCGTAGCAGTCAAAATTTGACAGCTCAAAGTCCCGTGGGAGAGAGCCAACAATGCTGAAATCATTGGTCCTCAGATCGGATTTAGACGTGCACACCTTCTTGCAGCGGGTCTCTCCAACCTGTTAACCAGAGAAAAATTAAAAACTGATTAATTTATCTTAATGAAACATTAAATTTAATGCCCGTCCGTCCATTTTCTGCCGCTTATCTGGGATCGGGTCACGGGGGCAGCAGCCTAAGCAGAGAGACCCAGACTTCCCTCTCCCCAGCCACTTGGGCCAGCTCATCTGGGGGAATCCCAAGTCATTCCCAGGCCAGCGGAGAAACATAGTCCCTCCAGCGTGTCCTGGGTCTTCCTCTGGGGCTCCTCCCAGTGGGACGTGCCCAGAACACCTCACCAGGGAGGCGTCCAGGAGGCATCCTAACCAGATGTCCGAGCCACCTCAACTGGCTCCTCTCGACGTAGAGGAGCAGCGGCTCTACTCTGAGTCCCTCCTGGATGACTGAGCTTCTCAGCCAATCTCTAAGGAAGAGCCCAGACACCCTGCAAAGAAAACTCATTTCAGCCACTTGTATCTGCAATCTCGTTCTTTCGGTCACTACCCAAAACTTGTGACCATAGATGAGGGTAGGAACATAGACCGACCAGTAAACTGAGAGCTTTGCCTTCTGGCTCAGCTCCTGCTTCACCATGACAGACCGGTACAGCGCCTGCATCACTGCAGACGCAGCACCAATCCACCTGTCAATCTCTCGCTCCATTCTTCCCTCATTCGTGAACAAGACCCCAAGATACTTAAACTCCTCCACTTGGGGCAGGACCTCCTCCCCGACTCGGAGAAGGCACCCTACCCTTTTCCAGCTCAAGACCATGGTCTGGGATTTGGAGGCGCTGATCCTCATCCCGGCCGCTTCACACTAGGCTGCGAACCGCTCCAGTGAGAGCTGGAGATCAGGATCTGATGAAGCCAATAGGACCACATCATAAGCAAAAAGCAGAGATGTGATCCTAAGGTCACCAAAAAGGATCCCCTCAACACTTTGGCTGCTCCTAGAAATTCTGTCCATAAAAGTTATGAACAGAATCAAGGACAAACCTTGGCGGAGTCCAACTCTCACCGGAAATGAGTCTGAMTTACTACCAGCAATGCAGACCAAGCTCTGGCACAGGTCATACAGGGACCTAACAGCTAACAGCTCAGACATTTGGCTCCTCTACTTTTAAAGAGCCAGAGACTATGGGCTTTTAGACCTTACAGCACCATCAAAGGGACTCAGTTCAGCTGTGAGGGTGCTTCACAGTGAGTGTAGTGTGTAGTGAGTAGGGCGAGGGAGTAGCCAATGATTGGGAAAGGCCGTGTAACTGTAGTTTAGACATTAGCATTGTAAGTAAACATTAGCATCACACACCGATGGCTGAATCTGAGCGGATTAGACTGAAACCAGCTGCCTTCTAAGCTGAGTTAAGGTCACCGACAGTCCCTTATTTGCAGAAATATCTATATTTTAAGCCAATTGAAGTGTCCTGTTCAGGACACTCTTTATCCCGACTGTAGTCAGCCGTCATGTTACGGAAGGCAGGCAGGTCTAAGTGCCATATGTCTAGTGCCATGAGCTCAAGGGGGTCCCTGAGGGACGACACTGAAGTGGCCAAATGCAACGACCATATGAAAAGTAGCGCAATGAAATAACTGGCCTATACTTGCACTTCCCCCCTTAAGGTTCCCCGTGACAGCTGACAACAGACTGTGTGCAGCAGTTTTATGTCATCCGTTTACTGAACTAGGACAAGATATAGGCTATTGTCAGTCTTTTGGGTGACCATATTTTTTAGATAATATTAAAATCTAAAAGGTGCCACAAATATATTATCAAACTACATAACGGTACATTTAGTCCAACAATTGAAAACATGGATGAAATAAGAAATATGAAACAAATAAAACTCATATAAAGCATAATGAGAATTTTTAAATAGATTTGGACAAAAAAACGGCAATATATCACCTTGCTTACAGTATTGCAATATATCGTGATATATCGTGATATTTCATATCGTGACCCCTATATAATGATATGTATCGTATCACCAAATTCTTGCCAATAAACAGCCCTACTCCTGACCCACTGATCAGTGTGAGTGTTTAAAGTCGAGCTCCAGAGCGAGAACACATCTGCAGTTAGAGATGAACTCATTTCGTCCTCACAGCTGCCTGTCATTAACCTCAGCCCTCCTAACACAATTTTTCACTCTTCACTACTTCAGTAGCTTCCATCAATATTTTCCTGTCACTTCTAGTCACCTGTGCCCCACAGACAACTGCACACCTGCCACAAGTTTCACTTCTTTTTTTTTCTTTCACTCTTTGATCCAGTTTTATTTTTGTATGCTGAAGCTTCATATTCAAGGTATTGGCTAAGCTCTTGTACGAGACAGCGTCGCCCTAATTTATCTTAGTTTTTTTTTATATTTTGTAATTTCTTAATCATTTTGGACATGCTATCCATTGTTTTTCAAAACAACTATATCAATGTTAACATTTTAATTTGCGATAAAACAGAAATATTACAGAAGCTCTACAGAAGAACTACTTTTTAAACCTCACTGTGCATCTAACAGGTACTACAAGGATGTATATAATGTGAAGAAATTAATAATAAACTACAGGCAGCAGATAGTGCTAATGGTCTTTGGGGCATTATCTGAAACTCAAACAACTCATCAAAGATACTCAACAGTTTCTCAACTAAATTTCTAACCTTAAAGGGGGGTGGGAGAATTATGTATTTTCCAGGCACATAGTTCAAATCTATGTTGTTGTTGTTTTTGTTGTTATGAAAATGCTGTATATATTAAAAATTAATCTAAATGTCTTGAAATGGGCCTCTGTCTCTTTAAGAACCTCCTACCGTTCCTGACACTCCCTCTTCAGCACATCTTCACAACGATGCTTTAGGGTTATGGTGCTCTGTGGAGCAGGAGCTCGGCTACAGACAGAGCTTGAGGGAGGAGCTAGGTACAAATAGGCGGTGCTTTGTACCAGCAAGCATTTAGGCAGCTCCACATGGCTACCACAGGAGATTCAAGGATTTCTCAGACATGCATGAATGAGTCAAAGCAACACTCTGGATATGTTTTTGATGAGGAAATAACCTTATGAGGTGATATATAAATTTTGCACTTCATCACTGGTTCAGACCTGAGGTCTTTCTGTGCAGAGTTTGAATGTTCTCCACATATTTCAATGGGTTTTCTCTGGGTACTCCATCTTCCCACATACCAAACACATGTGCAATAGGCTGCCTTCAGGCCCAGGCCACCCATGCAAAAGAGAYCTGTGACCTCAACAGGACTTGCCTGGTTAAATAAAACAAAGTGTGGACTCTAACAAATCCCTTTTGACCCATACGAACCATACAGAAAGTTCCTATTGGATGGTTTACCGTAAGACTTGAACACGTGCACACGTTTGCACAACTCCTCTTGCTAGCACATTGCTTTAGCTTAAACTCATGGTTGACAGCCTAAGTCTAAACTAAAACCACAAGATTTGACAAAAACTTCAAAAACAGTTTATAGAGTTTATATTCTCATCAATCCAAATTGTGAGCTTTGCACTAATAACGGCTTTAGCTCTTACTTATGTTTGTGGTCACCTGGTGGTTGCAAAATATACTTCACAGCAGCAAAAATCTAATCCAAGCCTACAAAAAGTAGATCGAACCAGACCTAAGAGTTTTTGTTGCCTTTCTTTCCCCTGAGGTATCCAGTCTCATTCCTCCTAATCCAGCAGGTAAGGCTGTAATTAATCAATTTTAACTTACGGGATGTTAAAATCTACATAAACTGCCAACATATTAATGAGTTGATCTATTAGATTGCTCACCTTTTTTGTTCCTACAAACTAACATCTAAAAATGGTCTACATGCTTCAGCTGTGCTGTAATATCCACACTGCAGGCAGGAAACAGGAAACCTTTTATTTGGACTTTGAATCGACTTGTCTATAAACAGTCAACACTTTAGCGATGCAGTAAATGAGCTGTTTAATGCTGGAGTTTAAACAGATTTCAAAGTGATTAATCACCAACTGAAAACAAAGATCTTTTAAGCCAAAATTGGATTATCTTTGCTCAGAACAACGTTGCTTAATGTTTGTTCTCTCATTTGAACAGGGCTTTTAACCACTTAAATACCATCATATCATGTGCTTATACTATACCAGGGGTGGGCAAAACTGGTCCTTGAGGGCCGCAGCCCTGCATGTTTTATTTTTTCTCTGCTCAAACACACCTGATTTGAATGAATGGGTGATTATCAGGCTTCTGCAATACAGAGAACCGAAACTGACATAATTAAAAACTAGAGAATTTGCATTTCCTACGAAAATGCAAGGGTGAAAGCCTGTTGCGCAAAACATAAGCTAAAAGCTAAAGGTAGCAGACTCAAGTTGAAAGTAGCACCCAGATGGTGAAATAGAAGTAAAAAATTAAAATTAGTAGGAAAAAACCCCATTAAAATCAGAGAAAGTGAAAATTTCAAGTGTAATAGGTAAAACAGCCGAAGTTTTCAGTGAGACAGCTAAAGGTAGCAGATTCAAGTTGAAAGTAGCACCCAGATGGTGAAATGGAAGTAAAAAATTAAAATTAGTAGGAAAAAACCCCATTAAAATCAGAGAAAGTGATCATTTCAAGTGCAATAGGTGAAACAGCCGAAGTTTTCAGTGAGACAGCTAAAGGT
>NW_013952413.1:1918528-1921950 GCF_001266775.1 Austrofundulus limnaeus | reverse complement strand
TATATATATATATATATAAACACAGTAAAATGTAAATTATGTGCAAAACTATATTAGTTGTTAGAACTAAGTTGGAAAAATAAATATGAAGGTCAATTAAATTATAAAATGTGAGGTAAAGCTCTCCTTTTTTAATTTAATTAGTGCATATTTAGTTGAATTTATTTATTGGTCCATTTATACATTTCTGCTTTTTTTTCTAGTTATGTCAGTTTGGGTCCTCCATACTGCAGAACTTGGAAGAGGTAATTTAATGTCTGAATCAGGTGTGTTGGAGTAGGGAAAAACATAAAAACCTGTAGGGCTGCGGCCCTCGAGGACCAGGATTGCCCACCCTTGTACTATACAATCTGATGACAGGTTCAGGTTAAAGCCATCTCCATTTTGACAGGCTCTTATTAGACCGAAGTCATCAGGATAATTTAATCTTGCRTGGTTTTGATAAGAAAATCCATTTGAATTTCAACATGATAATGTTAACCTCTCATACCAAATGAATTTTGGAGAAGCAGACTCACAAGTATATTCATTTCAATTTTGTGATAAATTGGAAAAACACGTGTTGAATTTAGAGCCTGACTTTGAAGGGTGTTATTTGTGTTATTGGCAAGACTGGATCCCCCTGTTTTGCATTTAGATTTGATTTCCAAGTTACAAAACACCCAGCAGGTGTTGGATCTGAAATATGGTTGTGAGAATTGTATCATTACTGAGGAGGGTTCTGAGTTTTGTGCAAAATTACGTCCCAACAGTGAGCATTTTAGGTTTGTTGGCAGTTTTCTTTATTGATATTGTAAGATTTGCAAATAGCAGTAAAACACTGTTTTCTCTGAAGCTTGTGTCTGTTTGCTTAACTTGCCGAGGCCTGCGTCACAGCAAGATTTTAATTCAGTTCAATTCAGTTTATTTATATAGCGCCAAATCACAACAATTGTTGTTTCATGACACTGTACACACACACAAAAAAAAACAATAAATCTTAAGATTTGATTTTAAAGATTGTCGTCCAATTTCCAAACACTGAGACAAAAGTGAGGATGAAAAAATCCTGGATATACGTACCAGGTTTGGTCCACAGTATGTGGTGTTCAGCCACACGGCAAGAGACAACACAACACACATGCACAGATTTCATTGATGAACATTTAAATGTCAGAAGTGAAATCACGTGAGACTTCTTGAAATCTCGCGAGAATTCGGATGACGGAGGAAAAGTCTTGCGTGACCTCCAGGGAGACGTGAGTAAATGAACATTTGAGACGAGGAAAAAACAATGTTGATCATTTGTGGTCTGTTTTTAATGGAGGAAAAATAATTCAAAATGACTTAAAGGCACAGTGTGTAGGATTTTGTCAATTCTTTTAGCCAAAACTGAGATAATCACTAATGACAATAATAAAAAACATGTCTAATCATTGCAGACAAAGACCTTGTTTTATTATTTTTACCTTATAAAAAGCTGTTTATATCTCCATGGTCGCRGGTCGCCACTACAGGCAGCCGCCATCTTGCACCGCCATCTTGTCTATGAAGGCTCATGAAGGACAAACTGCGGTGGCGGCATCAAAAACGGTTTTAGTTATAATACTATAAATGTAATATTTGTTGTCTGTCATTGTAGCTGGGATCATTTTACTTTAAAGCTCATAATCTTAACACTTGAAACATCACTAGCCCTGAAGCCTGTCTCTTACATCGCGGTTGGAATTATCAAAGGTTTTTGACACCTGAGAGACACCGTAGCAACTCCTTTGCGTTTGGAAGCGGGGGGTGGGGGTGGGGGGAGGACCAGGGAGGATGATTCAACCACTCAACCACTAGATGTCACTGAAAACAACAAATCCTACACACTGTGCCTTTAACATCCAGCTGACTTTCTGTTGAGTCACGACAGTTTTTTTTATGTCTTCTGTATTTAGGATTTCACTCCGTGTTTACGTTATCTCGCTTTCTGATTGGCTGCAGGGTGATCACCACACACACTGGGATATTGGGCCAAAAAAATCAAACATGTTGAATATCCCAGATTTGAGGTCGGAGCGGTCCCGACATCCTTCCGAGCTGACTAGATCACTCTTAACTCCCCACCCACGGCAGGAATATCTGCTTAGATTATCTTTAGAGTCATCACGATAATCTGGACATCCTTAAGATTGTTGGAAAGGCAAAATCGGGGCAGAATTCAGCAAAATTATCCTGCCGTGTGACGCGAGCCTTAGCTGCAGCAATTTACAAGATGATCACTGAAAGTAACATACAGAATAAAAAATTTAGGAATAACATAATATATATTTTAATTTACTTTAGATAGACAGAATGTTGTTATTCAAAAAATAAGGAAAGTTATGAAACCTGACTGGAAATTAGACCATATTGTCTACATCAGTGTTCCTGAAAGTTTAACCCCCGAACAGTCTGGGCAAAATCGGTGCGTTTTTTTTTTTCCATCTAAACTCCAGATGATACGGTTGGCTTTTATTTTGAAAACTATTGTCAGATGACTTCTTAGCTTTAATTTGACACCCTCACAAAAAAAATTAAAAATGTTGAAAGGCTTTTAAGGAATTTCAGGAGCGACCGTTAATGAGTTAAAGATCTACTCTCTTCTAGATTTTTTTTTTAAAAGAACCTGTCAGCAGAATTTCCAGTTGTATTCAAGACCAAAGTCCAAAAGCAGAACTTGAAGTAATTTAGAGGAAAAACAGAGAAAACAGCATATTTTATAACCAAAATGTAACAAAACCTTTGTTTCCCAACAGAAACACACATCCACACACACTCTGATTCAGTTTACTGACGTGCAAGGTGCTGACGTGAAGCGGGGTCCCTCCGGTTCCGTTGTTGGYGTTGCTCTTGGCGGCGGGGCTTTTTCCTGCAGCCTTCTCCTTGGACGCTATCTTGGCTTTCTCTGCCTCGATGTGCTTCGGGCTGTTCAGCATCACTTGAACCACCGCGTACTCCACCAGCGAAGCGAAACCAAACAGCAGGCAAGCAATAAGCCAGATATCAATGGCCTTGACGTAGGACACTTTGGGGAGCTCCGACGCTAAGGAGGTGCACTCAGAAGACAAGGAGAGTACTGAGAGGATGCCTGCATGCAGAGGGAGCACAAATATCCGTGTCAGTCAAGAAACTGAATTGAAGGTTGATGCAACTATTTTAACCTTCATTTCACCGGGCAAAATATTAAGAACAATTTCTTATTGACAATGTTAGCCTGAATGTGCTTAAACACTTAAAAGGGGAAGACAGGAAAAGGGCAACAACATTTACACATACAGAAAGCAATGCATTCATTCTTTAAAACGGTAATGCTTTCTTTCACAGTACCCTTTTTAGCATGTAATTACATGGTAATTACATGGTATTAAGATGAATATAACATAGTTGCTCGTTATTACCATGTAATTACATGGTAATAA
>NW_013952413.1:1915969-1917811 GCF_001266775.1 Austrofundulus limnaeus | reverse complement strand
TTTTTATTGTATTTTTTTAATAAATGTGACCCATCATATAGAAACAAGGATTAGATCTAAAAGTGGGATGCAAAAAAATAAGCAGATATAGGGTTTTGAATAAAATGTTTGCAAAAATTCCATTTTGTGAAAATATAACAAATAAATGCCTTATCAATGTGTCATTTGAATGAACTATGAAATATAATGCTAGAGAAAAACTGTGGCGCTTTTTTGAGTAATAGCAACAAAAGAAACTGATTTAGAGTAAAAAAAAAAAGCTTTAAATTGTTGAGATTTTCCCTGCAAGTTAGCAAAGTTTTTGTTTCTTCCCAGCTGGGAAATCTTAATATTCAAATACTTTTTGAGGCTCACTCTTTATAACACCATCAAAGATTCCTACTTAAAATGACATAAAATTGGGGTTCAGACCAAATTTTAAATGTATTGTCGTAACCAACAAGACAAATTAAGTCAGATTCCTGGACCTGCTTATGATATTAGAATGAACCAGGTATCAAAATGTATTTTAAAGCCAGGAATCTGAACAAGTGATTAGGTCATTTTGACAAAATTCGACCTAATCCTCATTTTGATAGGATGGGTCACAAATGTGTTTTTTTTTTCATGATGGTCATTTAAAAAAATCATATCAGTTCATTCTGTACTGCCTTAATTTACMTATTTCCCCATCAGGAAATACATGCAGTCAAACTACTGGGGGACAAATAAATCATGTTTTTCTTTTTTAACTCAAAATTTTACATTTCAATAAGTCTCCTCTTTGTACAAAGTTGTAACACGTCCACAAAGTGCTTCTAGGAATCAGGATTTACAATTGATTTTACTTTTGATAGAAGCTCAGACAGTCTCTAATGAGAAAGTAATTTGGGCAGTTTTTATCTCTAATAGCTTACATGATCACAGGTTAGAGATTTCCCAGAACAGAGGCCACAGTGAAAACAGAGTAATTACTGCCATCATTGGAGGATAATCCAACCTAAATGAAGGGCTTTGTACACGTTTTTTCTTCTCAGCCCCTCACTTTTTATTTCCTGCTAGAGGCAGCATCATTGTAAAGTGACCATAAATACGTTTAAATACCTTTTAAAATTTAGTTTGCAGGCTTTATTTGGTCAAATGTCTAAGAAAGGCTGTAAACGCCTTGTGATTACTAACAAACATCTCTTTTCTCATCACATTAAAAGTCAAATCTGGAGGCTAAAGAAACAAAATAACTTTTTTTCCTCACCTGGTTGTACAAAATAGCTAACTCCTTTATATTTTTTATACAATCCCTAAATGAACATAAAAGTGTCAGTGAGTGCACACATTTCCACACAAATGAACAGCTGGATGCATCGACACACGAAACACACGGGGGATGTTAATGCACACACAAACCTGGGTGCTGACTGACCTGGACTGATCTAATTTAGAGAAAAGTCAGAGGAGGCTTCCATGAGGATTTGGAGTGATGATGGAATGGAAGCGCTGATAAACAGCTGCGGTGAGGGTGGAGAGAAGGAGGCAGTGGGTGACAGAGGTGGGAGAGCAATGGATTATCTTATCCATTCAGTCCTGCGCACACGTACAAAGGTAACAGTGTGATACCGTATCGAGGGGTGGGAGGTTGACGCTGACATGTTACACACAGGCTGCGTTATAAAAGAGAGACTAGGTGGAACGATGAACATTTTTTGACAACTAACATGAGTAATAAAGACAATGTAAAGCATGAACAAATAAAAAGGTCATATTGCTTTATATAAAAAGGCACAGCTTAAAAGATGTCATTGATGTGCAATTCTAATTATATATATACAGTATACACACACACACACACACACACACACACACACA
>NW_013952413.1:1906756-1914513 GCF_001266775.1 Austrofundulus limnaeus | reverse complement strand
GGATGGATGGAAAGAAGGAAGGAAGGAAGGAAGGAAGGAAGGATGGATGGATGGATGGATGGATGGATGGAAGGAAGGGTGGAAGGAAGGATGGATGGATGGATGGATGGATGTAAAGATGGATGTAAAGATGGATGGATGAATGGATGGATGGATGTAAAGATGGATGGATGGATGGATTTAAAGATGGATGGATGGATGGATGGATGTAAAGATGGATGGATGGATGGATGGATATAAAGAAGATGGATGGATGGATGTAAATATGGATGGATGGATGGATGGATGGATGGATGGAAGGATGTAAAGATGAATGGATGGATGGAAGGATGGATATATGTATGTATGTATGATGGATGGATGGATGTAAAGATGGATGGATGGATGTATGTATGTATGATGGATGGATGGATGATGGATGGATGTAAAGATGGATGGATGGATGGATGCAAAGATGAATGGATGGATGGATGGATGGATGGATGGATGATAGAAGGATGGATGGATGGATGGATGAATGGATGGATGTATAGAAGGATGGATGGATGGATGGATGAATGGATGGATGGATGGATGGATGGATGAATGGATGGATGGATAGAAGGATGGATGGATGGATGGATGGATAAACAAACCTGATTAATGGTTTAATTAATGATGTGAGACCTTCATGTTTTGACTGAACACACACATCATCAATAATAATAAACTATAGTCAGTTACTGCAGGTTAATATTTTTAGCAGCAGAATTTTATTCATAAATTACTTTTCAAGCTCAGTTTTTCAGTAACACAACAGACCGACACTGATAAATATGCATTTGCGTTATAAAAGGGGTGTTGTGTTGCTGTGTTTTCACCTCAGTTGGTCTAACAAGATGTTAGATTTGATAGACTGRAAAAAAAATCCATCCCCGGGATGTGTGTGGCTTATAAACAGGAAATAAGAGCTGCCTGTGTCATGAAGCAGGCTCAAACCAGCTGAACACAGATGATCTCTTTGTCTGGTCAGGTAACCATGGTAACCAGTTAAAAGCCTGACTCACCATGAGAGAGTGTCGGTGAAAAGTAGTGAAATCTAACAGCTTTTCTTTTCTTTTTAATTCATTGATAATGTTATTATGAACTCACACAGGGCTAAATATGTGTATGGCACTGAACCAGTTTTTTTTTTTTTTCAGTAATATTAGCTCTACCAACATCCTGGGATTTATGCCAATGTCTGCCTTTTCTTAACGTAAAATGAAGAAAGAAAACACTGCGCTTGCTCTCCTGTGTGTAACTACACAACAAAGTCCTTTCAACATGAATCAGATTCCAAAGCAAAGATTGAGAAAGTGAATCCATCCATGCACTGAAGCAACAAACAGCCACTTCACTCCATCACTTTGTTTTGGATTTACTTACGTTGATAACAGTTTTAATTTCTGTATTCTCTTTGAACCAAGACTGACATGAAGCGTTTGTCACAATAAGGTTTTCATTGGAGGTAACCCACATTTTCTTTTAAAATGCACGGGTTTATAAATAATTTAGAACAAAAAGAGGCATATTTTTCAAATATTCCCCATTCAGCTGCCCCACAACAGCCTTTTCACACATACCAAAAAGACTACATTTTATCATCAAATGAAGGAACCCATTTTAGGCTTCGTTAGCTTTCAGATAAGTGAAGGGGTACTGTTCTCTTCTGTCGTCTTAAATAACCGTCTTCGCTTGTCAGGCCGGCTAAACTGGCAACAGAGAAGACTTTTCTCAGAGCATCAAAGCAACAAAACATTTAAAAAGTGAGATAAATCAAAGGCAGTTTGACGAAATCTTCACAACCACAAATGAAATACTTCTGAAACTGTTCATCATCCAACAAAACTGACAAAAAACTTCGTCCGCAAGAGGGCTGCAGCTCAAGGAAAATGTTTACAGTCCAAACGAACTACAGCTAATCTGTTTCTGAACAACATGGCTGACGCAAATTCAATGAATTTGCCATTTAAAAACGCCTTTCTGAGCTCTAATCTGATTTGATTGAACAGAATTAAGATACTAAACTCATAGGAAGGAGAATTTTGAACAGGCATTTCTCTTTTGTTATCATGAAAATCAGTGGTGGGCACCAGTCCGCTAAAGCGCAAATCTGCTAATTGCGGACCTAAATATTTTGTTTGCACTTCGGCAGTCTTACTATTTTTTTTATAATTCATAAGCAGATTTGCGCTTTCTAAAATTAAAATGCAGTATTGCTAATAACTAATTATCTACCAGTCATCTTGAACAGCGGAAAGTATGGCTGTCAATGAATCATAACACATGTGATCTATCCAACAGCACCCCTCCCAGATAAACACACTTATTGGGAAGGTATACATCCTTGCTAACTTTTGCTTTCGGTCACGGTTCTCATTTCCCACAATGCTTTGTGTCTGCTAACGTAGCAGGAAGGCAATGTTTAGAACTCCTTGTCTCAGTAAAAACAGTTAACGTTTGTAATCCATACTAAAATTTTATATGTATTGATTTATTTTACTTTACAATCGGAGCTCCTTTAAAAAAAAAAAAGTTTAAACGCTGGAGCTCAATACTTGACGTAATTGGTCAAAGCAATCGGCCAACGGGGTTAGAGATGCAGAAATGATTTAAAGACGTTGTGCTGATGAAGACAGACATCTAGTGGTCAACTGGAGCAACTACATGGAAAACTTTAAAATCCAAGCTCTTATTTTGAAGTTCGCAGATAGTTTCCTGTACTCCGTGYTTTCGTTTCCCGTCACAAAGCAAATCCGTCATGTACCCAGAATGCATCGCTTCAGTTTTCCAATAAACAGTTTTAAAATTACTTTATTGATGCTTCTTCAATGAAAAATCTACAACAAACAAAACAAAGAAGCAGCCGAACTAGCAATCCTCAACAACTTTTTTTAATTTGTACACCAGGAGCCAAAGGTCTGTTTCAGGAAATCACATCCCCAGCAATCGATGGTTGTAGGATTAAGCTGTAAAAGGGTTCATACACCACTAGTTGGCAGTCTTGTGCATATTGTACATGAATTGTTGCCAGCTAGTAAATGTCAAATTGAAATTGTGTTTTAAAATTAGCTGCCGCTGGTTTTTCTATGGCATAAAGTATATTAAAGTTGGGGACCTAAATATTTTCATAAGCGCTTTAGAAATTGTGGAGCTAATTTTTGGATTAGTGCTGCTCACCACTGATGAAAATCAGTGATTTACCTTTTCGTACCAACACTGGCATTACCTGTTCCTTCATAAAATTTGGTGCAGTTTCCATAATCAATGTCTTCTTGTCGGATATCAAACTGTGGAAGAGCGATAGCGTCCATTTGCACTGGGTCTCCCGTCTGCCACATGAACTGCAGGTCGTCTGTTGTGTAGCCGACTGAAAATGTAAAAAAAGAAAAGTCAAATTAAATAGAAAAGGCAAACGAACAAACTTCTTTTTGTTGTTTTAACACCTTTGGGGAAAGAAAAAACTGCAACATTTGTCTCAGAAGCCTGGTTTTAGCTTGAGTTAGCTATAGGTTTGMAAACAAAATACAAACTTACTGTTAATCTTAATTAGTCATGAGAGTATAAACAGTTCTCTCCATTCCTACTTTCAAAACAAAAGCAACATATTTATGAAAAGCTGTCATTTTCTCTAAAACTGTCCAAAAACTACTTAGAAGTATACCTCCCAAATGCCATCAAGTCAGCGATTATATTTATAAGTACCTTAAAGTGTCTGTGACATCAGATTTTTGTAATAAATATGAATGCATTTTTGGAAAGATAACATATATAACATATTACAAAACAAATTTTATGCTGCTCAGATAAACAGTTGTTGAGATATTTGCATGTGAAGCAACAGGAAGTGATGTCAAAGTGGAATGTCTGCTTGTGAACAGAGTGTTACTAAAATGTCTGTCAGCACAGACCGTATAGAGGAATTTGATGTTTCTTCAATTTATTTTGAGTGACTATCAGAGAGATGAAGAAGAGTCAGAGTTCAACTAAAACTGTCTCCATAAACAAAGACCCGGGAGCTTTCTTTCTTAGAGGTCCCCTTTGATGTCACTTCCTGTTTCACTTTTGCTGAACCAAGTTCAGAAGAAAAGATGCCACAAAAGAGTAAAAATTGTGTTTTATGCCAAGTCCCTTACTTATAAAATGTTTTCTTTTACATTTTTTTATATGAAGAATAAACATGTCACAGGCACTTTAAGATGGCATTTTCCTTAACTTACAGCTTTCAAGTTGCATTTTACACCTTTGAGTGTCCATTGGAAACAAAGTCAGATCCAGTGGACAAGAAAGAGTGATTGACAACCTGGAGAAGAAAACAGAAAGCACAAACCTTGACTTTAACATCCTGCATTCTTCAATTTATATTTTTGGTTATAACTATTTTTATTATTATATTTTTTTACTTTGAGCAAAATCATTAAGTTATACTTTAAAGTGCCTGTGATAACAATTTTTTGCAATTAATATGAATGTATTTTTGGAAAAATAACATATTGGGGGGAAAATGCACCGTTGAGACAAACGGTTGTTGAGATATTTGCATGAGAAGTAACAGGAAGTGATGTCAAAGGGGATTGTTTGAAACGTTGCTACAAAAACTCACAACACAGACTGTACATAAAAAATGAAGTTTCTTTAGATTACTTTGAGTCACTATCAGAGATGAAGAGTCAGATTTAAAATATTATTATGTCAATAAATAAAGACCAAGTAGTTCCATTGCTTGAAGGAGTTCCCCTTTGATGTCACTTCCTGTTTCACTTGGAGTCAAGTTCAAGCGAAAATCTGCCATTTATGTGACAAAATGGGTAAAATTATGCCTATTATGCCAAGTTTCTTATATTTTTCTTTGACTTTTTGTGTTTGAAGGATATGCACATCACAGGCACTTTAAACTTGCTATGATGTTTACGTTTTATCATTGACCATAATATGGATGAAGCGTAAATGAATACCTCATGCTGATGAGAACATCTCCGTTGCGAAAGATAAAGAGGAGAATGTTCTCCTGGGTGACATCATGGAAGTTAGCGCTCTTCTCATTAGCGAAGAACAGGTCAGGTTTCCAAAGACACTTGAACATCTTGGGATCAACGGTGAGCGAATCTGACTTGAAGTCCTGAGGCAGCTTCAGCCTTGGGTCGTTCCAGCGCTGCCGCAGGAAAATGTTCACTCTGTAATCCTGTCAGGTTTAACGGCAGTCACGTACAAGCTTGGTTAGATTTTAAATACACACTTATGAACACAACAGGCATCAGTGCAAAAAGGGCAATAATGGAAGAAAACACAAATACATGCACAACGAATATTGGTTTTAAGAATTAACAAAATAATAGGTTTAACAACTTAAATCTCTATAACAGGGCAAGACTTAAAAAAAGACATTTAAAACAGGATAAACTCATTATATATGTCACTTTTTCAATACACAAATGTCTTCTTTTTTATTACTCAAAGCAAACCTTTCAACATTCATGCAACAGACTGACATTTTGCAGCTCATACTTACTGGATAACAAGTATGGAACTGCACAATCCAAAGGTCAAATGTTATCAATACACCGGCATCACATCCCCATTAGACAGAGTATTAGGGGAATGTCTACATTCCTGCTGCTGGGAATGTATCACTAAGCTGTTCTTTGACCATGGGGACAGTTCATTTTGTGGGTGAAGATGGATGGAATGTCAACCACTGTCATAGAGCTGAAGGAATTTTAGTTTTGTGTAAAAAAAACGTGCATGTGTTTCGAGTAAGAGTTAATCTGACAGTATTCATGTTTGTATCATTGTGGCTTTTACGAAATCAGTTTCACAATTATCAAAAAAAAAGCCTGAAAACTTCAGTTGTACTAGTTTCTATGAAATTCATTATAAACTATTTAAAGTTTTTTTTTGTTTACATGAATATGGTCTTTTTATTTGTCCTGATGTGTAAAAATAATAACAAATAATAAAATTCACAACATATTTTTTAGTTTTATAATGTCACCTCCACTGGCCAGAAAGGTTCCTTAAAAGGCTGCGAAAAGGCCCACGGACCACCAGTTGATAATCACAGTTGTCGCTCGTTTTGCGGCTCTGGACACATTTTATCAGTGTGTCGAGTAGCAGAAATGGCTCTTTGGATTATAAAGGTTGCAGACCCCTGCTCTTAACCCACCAACAATTGCCAATGCAAAGTCCAACCACAGCAATGCAAATGATTAAAATGAAAAATATATATGTGTTTAACTCAGTCGCTGTTTATCTTTGAATCAGAGAAAAAGATTTAACACAGAGATTCTCCCCGAGGAGAAAAACAACACATTTGTAAGTTGAAAAACCCTTCTCTAATTGTATGCACATTTGTGTTTTTTTTATCCAGACAATGCAAAACTAGAAAAATTTTCAAGTTTGAAATAAATGCCATATTTATTGTACATCCAGAAATAAAAAAAATGAAGTTATTTTAATTTTCAGACTCCAAATAGCTGCACAAACAGCCTCCGCCTGGCTCCCCTCTGTCTGACAGAGATGAAAGCCAATTCTCACACCTTTGCCTCSCGGAAAACCAGACAAGGAAATATATCTTCCTCCTGGCTAACTATCAAGCTGCCAGTGCAACATTCAATTCCAGGGAGATTTAACACRACTTTGTGTTGTAATCAACAAGAAAAACTCAAACTGGGAAGCAGTAAAAAAAATGGAGCTGTGATTTCTTTCATCTCACAACATCAAAATAGACTTTTTTTTTTCCTTCCTGAAAAACACGACATTCAATCATAAAGTGAAAATAGATGTGTTAAATACTGTAGGTGTGCGCTGGGTGTTAGCCTGAGGAAGGTGTAAATGATGGGAGAGGGTTTCTGGAGATCAGACACCCCTCTGTGTGATAAATTGAGGGAAAGAGGTGGCCAGCTGTCTGTTCTACCTCCTCCAAAAATTGCTTAMAAGATTCTTACATTTCTCTGGTTGTAGGAGCCCAGGGGAAATATAAAGCCATTTGGGAGTTTTGCATTGCTTTTTTCTGTTTAAATGTCCTTTTTTTTGCACTTCTGTTTATTTCTTGATAGTATTTTCTTCCACGTTTTGYCCTCCTTTTACTTCTTTTTGTGCAWTTTTATTTTCATGCCATCTTGAAGTTCATTCACATTTCACATAATCATATTTTTTCCTTCTATTTTATTACTTTTCTTTATTCAGTCTTCAGATTTCTGCATTCTGTCTCATTTCTTATCTACAACATATTAGGGCCACACAAGGAGGTACTTTTTTTTAGGTATGAGAAAAAAGTCATAATAATACGAGATTAAAGTCGTAATATTACGAGAAAAAAATCATAATGTGTAAGAAACCTTTCCTAATAATACAAGATTAAAGTCTTAATATTACGGAATTAAAGTCACAATATTACGAGAAAAAAATCATAATGTGTAAGAAACCTTTCCTAATAATACAAGATTAAAGTCTTAATATTACGGAATTAAAGTCACAATATTACGAGAAAAAAAGTTGTAATATTATGAGAAAAAAATTGTAATTTACGAGATTAAAGTTGTAAAATTACAAGGTAAAGTCGTGATATTAGAGTAAAGTCGTAATATTACGAGAAAAAATTCATAATGCACGAGAAACCTTTCCTAATAATACAAGATTAAAGTCTTAATATTATGGATTAAAATCACAATATTACGAGAAAAAAAGTTGTAATATTATGAGAAAAAAATTGTAATTTACGAGATTAAAGTTGTAAT
>NW_013952413.1:1903467-1905945 GCF_001266775.1 Austrofundulus limnaeus | reverse complement strand
TGTGTGTGTGTGTGTGTGTGTGTGTGTGTGTGTGTGTGTGTGGCTGAAGGTCAACAGACGATCATGCTAAGCTTGCTAACTGTTCCACCCTCTGACTGCTGCAGGGGCGTGTCTTAGAGAGAGGCTTTTATACCAGAACACAGCCGCTGTGACGAAACCGTGGAGAAGACACGTCACCGTGGAGAGCCGTTAACCAATATGCAAATTAGCCTGCAGTACCACYGCTCTACCCATATGAGCAGCAAGAAGACATTTTTAGACCAAATATTACAGATTTGAACAAATACRCACAAAAACATCTAAATTAGCACAGCAATAGTACCATATAACATTTTAGACACATTCTAGACAGTTTATCAGCCAAAAAAAGTTAACTTTGGGGTACTCTTTAATATCATAATAAATAAATTAATCTCGTAGTGTGGCCCTAATACTCTGTTGTACTTATCCATGTTTTTTCTACCACCCTTTTTTTAGCTTCTCTAATGACTGTTACTTAAAATGCATGATTTTATGTTTATTGGCTTAATTTCCACACCTTTATAGAGCAAGAACAATAAATAAATGCCAAATAATCAAACATTTTTACAAAGAGAAAACCCTTCTTTATTATTTTCTGAGAAACCAAAGGTTAGCCCTGCGACGTCTTTGATTTTGTTCTGGTTATTATGATTCAACCTGCGTTTCTCTGCAATTAAGCCATCAGAATAATGAGGCGTGAAACCTGCAGTCCTCGCGATGAGTCATTTCTCAATGTTCTGCAGCTAAAAAGCTGAAAGTCACAGCAGTTTCCGTCTTCGTTCTGATTGGCAGATGCGTTGATTATCAATGGAGTCGAGCTACGGCAAGAAATGAAGTGAGTTCTCACCATGGTTGTTTCTTGAATGGAGCCAAAGCTGTTGATGAAAATGTTCACTCTGTCTTCCACAGGAATCCCTGGATTCAGATAAGAGGGAAGAGGTTTTAGTGTCACCGGGTTTCATAGCTGCTTTGAACTGCGTCTGACTCACTGCTTTACCAGTAAACAGAAACATGCTCTGTACTTCCTATTTAGATTGACTAAACATTGAAAAATTAAAAAAATAAAAAACAGAATGCATTAGCTTCATGTCCTTTTGTGACACAGTTGCAGCAAACGTTTAAGCCGATATCTCCCCTTGCTTCACCGTTTTGCATAAACTAATAAGTTTTATTTATGAATGAAGACTCKTCAAGCTGCTTTGAATAAATTATTTCCCTTTGAGGTGTTTATTGGATGCTCCATCATCACAGAATGTGGCAATGGCATAAAAATAATTTGGTTCTCGCATTCAAAAAAATAATAAGAATATAAATTGATTAATATTCAAAAAAATGTTTTGGCCATTACTAAAGCAATGGATAAGGCACAGCTTTAGAGTTGAGATTATGTCATGGATGTAAGGGGCAGGGAGCTTTCAGCTCACACTGAAATCAGGAGCAGATTTTTGGCTGCTGGATTCTTTACAGACAGAGAGTCAGAGAGGGGATGAATCCACTCAGCACACTTCAACAACAGCCTCAGCTTCAGCTGCTGAAAACCAGGAATGGAAGTTATTCTTTTTWCCACCTAAGCAATGGTTAAACAATCTGCCAGACAGACAAAACAAACAACAGTCTGAGTTTTTCTTTTCTTTTTTGCTCATGTCTGTGTAATTCCCCCTGTGTGATGTATAAAATGCATCTTTAACATCCAAAGCATCTGCTTCCTGTTCAGTGAAATATGAATTTAAACCTGAGTGTAATTAAATAACTGGCATTATTTGAAGGAATGCACATATCGAGTTCTCAACAAGTCATTTATTATAAGGACTGTTAAAGCTGTTCTTGTAAAATGTTGTCTATGATATTACAACCGATGAGCCTCAGTCGTGTTGCATTGTGAAATTAATTAGATGTGTTAGAGAGAATGTTGATGATCTGCTATTGTAACACATAATTTAACTCAATATATGACTAAATATAGTCACTTTTGTGTTAGCAGTCAAGCAGCCATGGCAGCGGTTTCAAGTCTATTATTGAGTTGTAAATGTACACCCAGTCATTTTATTTTGTAAGATTTCAATAAMATCCATCCAGTGGATATTTTGYCAGAAGYTAGGGCCAAAGTTTTAAGCAAYTATGTTGGGCAACATGTAGAGCTCAAAAAACGTGTTGGGATTTACTTTCAGTTACTACCACACCATTTGTAGCCATTTTTTTTTTGTGTTTCTTGTAGGAATGTGACTTGGCTGTGGTGGCCATCTTGAAAGTGGTTGTAATTCTAGTATTTATTTTCAGAGAGTTGGGGAATATCATGAAAAATCCACTTTTAGCTGTTCAATACATTTTGTTGTGGACTTGGAGGCTGTATGAGCGCAGAAAAGTTGAATTTAGTCTCTCCACGGGTCTCATTCATAAAGGATTGCGTGGAAACCATACTAAAAGTGAACGTACGGCCAAAAGGCGGAAATGGCGTAC
>NW_013952413.1:1899929-1903457 GCF_001266775.1 Austrofundulus limnaeus | reverse complement strand
GTGACTTGGCTGTGGTGGCCATCTTGAAAGTGGTTGTAATTCTAGTATTTATTTTCAGAGAGTTGGGGCATTTCATGAAAAATCCACTTTTAGCTGTTCAATACATTTTGTTGTGGACTTGGAGGCTCTGTGAGCGCAGAAAAGTTGAATTTAGTCTCTCCTGGTGCTGGAAAGATATCTCTATATTCTGTTGAGTCTTGTTTTTCAGCCCGTTCAGTTTTCTCTATTTTCTATTGCATTTTCTTAACAATTACATCAAATAATCTTTAATGAAATTACCATATAAGGTCTGGAAATACAATTTCCTCGACTTAATTCTCCTCTTGACCCTGGCTCCAGCATGTAAGGCTGGATGGACAAGTCTTCTGTTGTTGACATCTTTCAGTTTAATGGTAAATAAAATGTTTTTGTAATGCTAGAAAACGTAACCCCCTCTCTCAAACCGGAGCGGACCGGTCTGGAAGCAGGAGGGGGGCGGGGTTTGAAGCATCTTAAAGGAACAGCAACAAAACCAGCTGCTTTGAGGCACACACACCAGAAAATTAGTGGAAGAGGGGCTGGTGAAGTTAAAATAAGGAGGAATTCAAACTAAAGCATTTGAGTTCCACTTTAATATGACCCCAAATGATGGATTTAAATGTGAAAAGGAAGGATTTAAAAGCATGATGTGTCTATTTTAAAACTTCTCAAGTGGTTCATGAGATATTTTGCACATGCACCAACAAGAATGTTCAAAAACATAATTACCCTCAGTGTCAGGCAAACATAATCAACTTGGATGTTTATTTAAATCCCATTTCCCACTAAATCTAATTCCTTAAGTTTGTGTTGTATTATTATGTGATGGCTCGAGCAGTGTCGACAACATATTTTAATTAATGGGATAGTTGGATATTTAAAGTAAATTTCATGACATTTTCTTTATATAATTCATTCTGTTTAAGCCCAAAAATATATTTGACTGGAAAGAAACAYGGCAGCAGTCACTGACAGACTAATGTGTGCTGGTATTTCCTGATAGATTCAATAAAGTTCATTAACGTCACTGAAGAATCCCATACTTTAATGTATATAACTATCTTGTCAAATAAAATAATTTTAAAGCTTGTTAGATTATACATGCATTAAATAACACAAAATGGGTAATACTAAAKTTAATGAGGTTTGAAAAAATATTTAAGTGAATTCAAATTTGATTACCATAATTAGATTTGATTTAGGTCCTGTTAAAATGCCCCTGAATCCAAAGCTTACAACATTTAGATTGTGACTTTTTCTTGAATAAAACATATGGTTCTGTAAATAAGGTTTCCTTTAAAGGCCTTTAAAAGTTTTATTCATACAGAATTGAATCAGCTATCTAGGGTACACAAAATAAACAAACATTTTAAGAACAGGAAATGCATTTTATGGTTTGTAAATTTCAGTTCTTGACATGTTTTCCATAGCTGCATATCATGAGAAAGAAACTGAACGCACGTGAGCTGGCACGACCGGAGCTTGGCAGAAATCTAAATTATAACAAGGCAGAAGCAGACGAAGCAGTGAGGGAACTCGCCTTTGAAGTTCGGCCTTATCCTGGGATCGTAGCTGATCAGTAACCTGTTCAAGATGTTACTGGTTGAATTCGCAGGGACTCGAGCCAGATCCTCGGATGACAGCTGTCTGCAAACAAAGAAGATGGAGAGGGAACTTTAGCAGGTCAAATTCCTGGCAGATGAACAACGTGGACGAATGGTGCACAGACGACTAGCTCCTCTGTGTACTTTTTGATTAAACTATAAGCTGAGTGAGCTACCACTTTGGGATTAAACTGGCTTTTAAGACTTGGACCACCCACAAAATGCTTTTTTAAGTAAAGCATTGTTTAGAAATAAGATGTGCTGTTATTCTAAAAGGTTTCCAGATAATGACTAAGAGTGAGGAACAGATTGATAGATGTTTTGAGTATTGTTGTCTCCATGGCAAAAAAAAAAAAAAACAACAAAAAACTCTCCATTATCAAAAGCCTGACAATAACCTTGAAACTCATTTTGAATTATACATTTCCTCTAAAGATTGTATGTTCCTTGGTCAGATCATTGGTTTATCCAATAATGAATCCATTTGGATATACCCACAACCAGTCTCACAGGAAAAAACAAACATTTTAATGAACATGCTTTGAACTTTGAGACAAACATCAAGCCAGAACTTGAACAGAATTCAGGCACCACAAGGAAAAGGATCAGAGTGAGTAATTCTGCAAATGAAGAACCGAGAATCCCTTCAACAGATGCACATTGTTTTTAATGACAGAGTTTTAAACTAATCACCGTGTTATGMTGAGCAATGACAGATTTACAGCTGGTCAAACCTTGAAAATGAAGCTACACATGAAATCAGGCAATACAGTGAGATGCAGGGCCGGCCATAGCAAATTTGGTGCCCTAGGCAGGATTTCAGGCACCCCTTWTGTAGTTTTCTAAAATCAGTTTAATTTGTGCAGTTGCAGTAAACTGTGCTTTTTATCAGCTTCAGATTTGCAATTAGTGCTCATTTGGTCATTAGAGAATGCTGCTTGGTGTACACCGTGACTCCAGTTTCTGTTGTACTTACGATGGACAGTAAACCTGCTTTCCTTTCTTCTTTCCTTTCTTGGCTCCCTTTTCTTTAGCAGATCCGCCCGAAAGACAAAGAAAAAGAACGAGGAGAAAGATGGCGAACTTCTTCCTGTCCATTCTGAGAGAGGTGCCTGCGAAGCAAAAAAAAAAAAAAAGTCAAACTGATAACATGCAGCAAATAAAACAACAAATTTAAAGTCACTTAAAATTTGATGTTTTCAGTTAGACTGCTGGTTTTATAGTTTCATAAAAAATCAGCATTCACCGGCTTTATTTTCACTGCAACATTTGAACATCTAAAACGGAAATGTTGCCTCTCTTTTCTCTTTAAAAAATGACTTACCTACTCACACTTATGCACATCTTAGCAGTTTGTGTAACTGAGACGTCGTCATCATCCTGAGACGACTGCTAGCCCTCCAATGCAGCCAAAGCTTCCCTAAACGGACATCAAACTTGCAGTTATGGCTGGTGCTTGACCACAGGTAGCACCCTTACTGGATTCATTAACATATTTTGAATTTAGATTTTAAATAATGTCTTCAGCAGCTTTAGCAGCTGCTAGCAGTGGCTAACAGCTGCCATTGTTGATGTTGATGATGTCACCATCCTGGTTATCTGACTCTGCTAACATTTCTTACTGCTAAAGATAAATATTTTAAACCTAAATTCAAAATGAGTTCATAAAAACTACTATGGGCGGTCCCTGTGGTCCAGCAGTTTGAAGTGCAGCCCAGACACCAGCCATAACTGCAAGTTTGACGTCTTGTAAGGAAGCTTTAACTGCATTGAAGGGCCAGCGGTTGCTACTGTCTCAGGATGATGATGTCACAACATGAGCCGAGCACCAGCAGCAAAGGCTGCGTTCCATTCCAAAATACCTAAATGTAAACTTCAACATTTAAGGTTTAACTTAGATTTAAGT
>NW_013952413.1:1897425-1899460 GCF_001266775.1 Austrofundulus limnaeus | reverse complement strand
TAAATAAATAAATAAATAAATAAATAAAAATAAATGCTCCAAGTCACCTATGGCCAACAGCTCCTCCTGTTTTATGGTCACACAATAACAGGATGAGATACGGAAACTGACTATTATTACAATTCCGGTTTTTCACTCTGCATGGGTCACGGCTAAACACAAACACAGCAAACAACTTTAATAACAGGCTAAAGAAACGAAATAAAGCATCCTTGCAATAGTAGGGCCACTGGAAACAAACAGTAAAGTCAGCAGTCTCCCCTCCAGTCACAGCACACACCCTGCCTGCAGGTTTGTTTATTAACTGAGGCAGCTTAGTGTCTAGACAGACACCCTCTCTCCTCACAACTCCTTTTAACTCCTGAACAGATCATTGATCATTTTTCTCCCACAGTAATGTCTCTCACAGCACAGTTTAGTGCCTTTTGTCTCAATGCGAACATCTTACGTTGCGGGAACTAAGACAGGATTGTTATCGATCTGATGCAATTCCACAAAGTTGGCTGTTTAGGAGGGCTTTGGACGATAAATTGACCGGTGTCAGCGTKCGACTTGGCAACGTCGCTTAATTTCTCAGAAACTGTTTCTTAAGTGACTTTCTAATTCCATATTTCATGCTGTGTGTGTACTTCTTTTTCAGTTAGTTTCAAAATCTTTCGCAATCTTTATTTTGATTTATTTTTTGTCCTTGCAAAAAGAAGCATTCTGAGTAAGCAACACCCTGTATTTTCCTGGTATTTTTTTTACTGTGTACTCTATAAAATACATTCTGAAAAGTTACTGTGCTTTCTAACATTAAGTGGCTGCATGGCAATGATTCATGACCTCTGATTCASATTCAGTGAATCATAACATAAACCTATGCGGCCTATTTTGCATTAAAATGTCTTTTAACAGCTTTAAATAAATAATTATGTCTTATGTTAAAATAAAACATGTCTACATTATTAATAAGACTACAGTAAGAAACTCAAAATAGCAAAACAGAAAATTGTGAAAGACATAATAAAATGCTTTTATTTCTTATTATTTCGATTTGACTGTGGCTATTACTGCAGTCTGACGAGAAAGACAGAAACAGCYGTTGTAACACAACAAATACCTGACTGGGTGAAGCCAGGCATGACGTTTCTGCTGCTACAACCTCACAAGAACACAACATGAAGCCTTATCTATCAAGTATATGTGATTAAAGAACAAACAAAATGGTGGGATGATGTAAAAATGTCTTGAGTTACACAAAAAGTAATGTCAGCATCTTCTCCTTACCATAAAGATGAAATGATAAAAGTTTTGCAGTCATTTGCTTTTTATTTATTTATTTATCTTTTGTCTGAACATTTTGTCTCTTTGCATCAATTTATCTTCAGTAAAACCTCACTATGCATTGCTGCGGGTCGACCTCGAACGATTTGAAACAACGAGGTCATCGCAATCCTGCACCGTGAGGAGGAAATAAGAGCTGATCCGAGCCGAGACCACAGCCCAACCTTGRAACTAGCTTAGTCAACTTTGCACCAACGCCGTCCTTGCTCCGTTTGAACTCGTGGCAATGTCAAAAAGTGCAGGGACTYTGTCACGCCGTGACTCAAGCAGCCTTTCATACCAGCTGCCCCGTGGCTCTCGGGTCAACGTTCAGCTGGGGGGGTCTGCTCACAAGGCCCACACACGCTCTGCACGTTTGGGTTCGGGTGTCGAGATTATAAACGTGAATGTGGTTTAATGATATGCTCACATTTTAAAAAATGTAAAACACTCATGAGATACTAATATGAAATCAAACATTTTTAAAAAATCCCTAAAGTCAGACGAAAAACTATCGGAGGTCGTGCTTTTTTTCTTTCGTGCCCCCTTATTGTGGAATGATGTCCCTCAAGACATCAGGCTGGCCTGCTCCGTGGAAGTTTTGAAAGCTAAGCTAAAGACCCACCTGTACGCTTTGTCTTATGTGTCTTAAATTTTACATTTGTATTTTATTATTTTTCAATGTTTTACTTCTTCTTACAACCTTTTTTAATGTTGATCAGTGTTGTAT
>NW_013952413.1:1893701-1897375 GCF_001266775.1 Austrofundulus limnaeus | reverse complement strand
GATTTAAAATGAGCAGTTAGATTTTCTGTAAAGACATTTATTAGGAGGTGACCTCCACAAAAGCAGCAGAAATGACTATATTGTATTAAAATAATTAATTTATGTTAAATTTAGGATGCACTAGCCTAGATGTTTCAGTTTATATACATATATCAAGGCTGCCCAATCCTTTTCCCCAAAATGAAAATCTATCTGAGGGCTGCGGCCAAATGTAATAATATAAATCATTAAATACAAATACTTCTTAAGTACAGTACTTTTATTTCAATGATTATGTCCTGCTAGAGTGTGACATGATTTGTTTGTGTACAAACTAATACAGTATCTGAATTTTATATATTTATTCTTCTCATTCAACCACAATTAAATTCACTCAATTTATATGGATAGTATTTTTTTACAAAAACAAGCTGGAATGAAAACAAGCAAAAATGAAATAAAAGTAACAACTTTCTACTGCTTGCAACTTTAAAAAAAATGTAAGGAGTAGAAAGTACAGATAATTGTGTGAAAATGTAAGAAGTAGAAGTAAAAAAGTACAGATACCCAAAAATTCTACTTAAGTACAGTAACAAAGGATTTGTACTTAGTTACTTTACAACTCTGGTGTTGATTTTATCTTTTTGTAACTGTTCAGCAGTTTGTCTGAAAGCGCTTTATAAATAAAGTTATGATTRTTGCAATGCCTAAAGCTGAACAGATGATGGAGTTTAAGATCTTGTCAATGCAGTTCTGAAATGAGGGTCTGCACTCAGTGTAAACAAACACTTGGCTTAATCTGCAAGGAAGCTTTGACCTGCATTAGGCTGACAGCAATCTGTGCAGGTAAACATTTTATTGTTCGACCTGTTTTTAGTGGCTTTGGATGTCAACAGCTGACATGTGATATATGTTATTTCTTTATTCATTATCTGATCTTCATTAAAAAATATTTGACTGTTATGGTAATTAGGTCAATATAAAATCAAAGGTTCAGTTTTCAATAAGTTGAAGCCATTTGACTATTGCATATGGATCAGGCTTTTTTCTCTGACTGCAAAAAACCCACTGCAGGGCCTGTGCTGGGGCGGGGGATGAGGGGGTGATATGCAACAAATTCAAAACAAAATCAAGAGACCAACCGGAGCTCTCACAACCTGTGGCTGCACGTCGCTTTGAGTCTCCTTCTAACAAAAGCAAAGTAAGTAAAGAGAGTCTGACACCTGCCTGCAGCCAGAGCATCAGGAGGAGCAGCAACAACACAGCGACCACCATGACGGGGGGCTCGCAGGGAGAACAAGGCAGTACATGTGAACGCGAGCGTGCTAGGAACATGTTAAAACCCTTTTAAAAAAATAAAATAAAATCGTCAATCACGAAACAGAGCGCGCGGCCGGACTCACCGGGGGAAGTGTCACCTGCAGGTCCTCACAAAGCTGGGAAAAAAAAGAAGAAGAAAACGGGTTATSAGAGCCTCCCAGACCCGTCGCTGTCTTTCAGTCCCATTCTGTTATCCGCTCATTTCTGTGGAGCAATTTGTTGAGCGGGCTGGTTTTCTTTAGAAACGGGGGGGRAAAGTTTCATCTCGGCAATTTGCCATTTTTCTTTCTTCTCCTCCGTTCTTTGCTTTGTTGTTGTTGTTGTTGTTTTTCTGAATCGGTGTGTAAAAAAATATGTATGGCTGCTGCCCTTTCGCCTCAGCTCGGGATGCCCAAGATGGAGGCTTTGCGTGTACCTGTCATGCAACATGCGCAGTAGCGGCAGCGTGGAAGCATGGAGAGCATCACTCTCATCAGCACCACGGACAGCCGCTCCCCGCCTCCGCGTGCGCGGCCGCCGCGTGACGCCAGCAGAATGAAACCCTGTCATAACAAGCGGTGTTGGTTAGAATAAAGCCTCTGTGGTATCAGGAGCCATGGGAGGGGGGGTCTCCATTCACGTTTGCTGTGATTCACATTAATTATGTGTAAGATGGCTTTTATTTTGTAGGAATTTTTTTAATTTAAATGAGCAAATTTAAAGCCAAAGCCTTAAAGTTGTCATGTTGCTATAATAATAATAATAATAGCTGAACCATAATGGTGATATTTAAATGATTTTTTATAATAAATTGCAATGTTATTAAAGACCCTAAATGCATATCGCCCGCCAAGTACACTAAATATGAGTTTTATGCTGAGAGCAGCATAAATTCTTGTCATTAATTTGTGTTTGAGAGTTAACAATGTGGTTTTCTTTTTCAGCCAGTATTATAAATCTTTGTTGTGAAYGACCATTCAAATGAGAAATGAATGAATGGAAGCCTCCTGCCGTAATTACTGGCTGTGACAAAGTTTCTGGCAGGATATCAAACATTTACAAGCTCATCAAATATATGTTCATACCATTGGTTTTTAAACCTATTAGCTATTAGATGAAAAGCCATTTCATGGATCATGTACTGCTTAAAACATGTCCAGGATTTGACTGATGTTTTTTTTTTTAACTAACAAGCATTTTGTGCAGGGTAAGGTTTCATCCATCCACTATCTACACCCGCTTCTTCCATTTTAGGGTCACGGGGGATCATATCCAGCAGTCAATGTGAGCGGGGTGGGGTACATCCTGGACAGGTCACAAGTCCATCACAGGGCCACACATAGACAGACAACCATTCACTCTCTCAGGGACAATTTAGAGTTACCAATTAGATTATTTTTTTTGTTTTTGGTCTGTGGGAGGAAACCAGAGTGCCCGGAAAGAACCCAGGCATGCATGGAGAGAATGCAAACTTTGGTTTCCGGGCCAGGATTTGCAGCGACCTTCTTGCTGAGAGGAATCAGCTCTACCAACTGAGCTAACCTAACCCACCCCCTCTTTTATTTATTTATTTTTTCTAATTTAGCAAAAGCTAAAGATGTTTTTCTGGTCAAGGAAGCAGATTGATCACCAGGAGAACCAAAACCAGGACACACACAAAAAAAAACCTCAATACTGTTGTCCAAGTTCAAGTTCAAGAATCTTTATTATCCCCGGGGAGCAATTTGTTGTACAGCCAATAGAATAAAAACAACTAAACAAAAACATTCACACACAAAATCACAAATGTTCGTTAAGGAATTTAACTGCTGCTGGGATAAATGAGTTTTTAAATCTGTTTGTCCTACATTTGGTCGACTGGTATCTGCGTTGTTGTGTTTAGGTACGTTACCATTCAGTAGATATTTCTTTATTAACATGTTTCGGTTACTCTTGTACTCTTAGACAGAGCCGACTCTTGGCATAGGCGAACTAGGCGGTCGCCTAGAGCGCCATCTGCTGGAGGGGGCGCCGAACTGCAGAAGAAAAAAAATTATTTGTACGGTAATCCCTGGTTGTAACTCTGCTCAGCGCCCGTTTCAATTAGCTTTGTCTTAAAAAACAATAATGAAGTATTGCATGAAAAATAAACTACTCCTACTACTAATCCTGCTGACATCCATTCTGGCACAGTGAGGACTGAGTTTGTCAGCTGAGGACATTGTGAGGTAAAATCAGACTTATGTTTTCCAAAAAGAGAGGACCTTCTAAATCTTTGCACAAATTGTGAACAGGGTCTTTTGTTTACCCTTGTCATTTGATTTAATTATATTTACTTTATTCATTTAATTTGTTTTGTGATATATGTTTGTGTTTAAAGCAAATAAATCTAAGTTTACCACAGTAAACTAGTGGGG
>NW_013952413.1:1886712-1893374 GCF_001266775.1 Austrofundulus limnaeus | reverse complement strand
ACCATAATCATTAGGCTTATTTTAAAATAATATCAATGTACACAAATTTACATWTAACAAGATTGTCATTTAAATAACTAATAGGCTCCAACATAACATAAACATTTTTAAAAAGACATGATCATGACTTTATTTTAAAGGATCCATGCAGAATTGGGATGTTGATGGAAGCACTTTTTGACTGCCCTTTTCAGTGTTGAAAACACAAGTGATGATTATGTCCATCCTTCTGGTCAGATAGTTTTGTTCTTTTAGGATTTATCTTAAACTCATTTTTTCTGGCCCGAAAAAGCTCATCAGAAACCACTGCTGCCCCTGAAACATTACAAATGTGGCTATTTTTTTTTACCCCACAATTCAGTCAGATACTTAGAATCCATTTCCAGATACTTGGAACATGCACAATTTGACAATTACTGTAATTCCTAAAAAATAAAAAAAATACATATTTAAAAACTGGAATAGCTGTAATCAGTATGATACTAGATAAATTTTGCTCAATAAAACAAAATCTGAGTAAGCCCAGTGACATAAATGAACATGGACAAAGCGATTCCTTTCATTGACCAAAATTCAAAAGGAAATGCCAATTTTGGAGTCACAGCTGTTTCATTTATTTTTTTATTTTTTTGGGGGGGGGAGTCTGCACACTGGTTACATGGAACTGTAACATCAATTTGAAAGTCTCGCCTACACACACGTTCAACTCACTAACAGGTAGTCACATTATCAGTCACAGTGGAATTATGTTTGAAACCTCAAATAACATTTTTTTTGGAACATACAGCAGAACAAAAAACACATAAGTAAAATAAAACATTAATAATTCGTTTTTTATGATGGTTTTTGTTTGTTTTGTTTGATAGGAACATTTGTCCATGAAAGAAGAGGAGCCAAAACTTGTTTTCCAGCCAGCCACTGGTGAGCTCATGTGTGACTTCAACTTCTGGCTTCCTGCCCCGTGTCTAAATTCAACATTGTTTAGAACACAACATAAGTTATTTTCAATAAACTGGTGTGTTTAGGRCCTGTGAACATTAGAAACCTTTTAGTTTGACATAATGTATTTTAATATGTTTGCAATGTGGATCTTTCAAAACTATGTACATTTGAGTTCACATTAAATTATAACTTTAAACATTGTAATTGTTCTTTCCAGTATTATTGATTTAAGTAAACTTAAATCAAATCATATATACCAGTTTGGACCCTGAACTTGCAAAAGCTTTCATTAAAACTACTGTAACATAACAGAACTGAGTAAAAAAATAAAATAAAACAGTGTGTTTTTTCAAATGTTTTTTTCTGGGTTTTGTGTATGACAAAAATACCTCCATGACCGAATTTACTTCTTTTTTTTATTCCTCAATGAAAAAACATTCACTTTAATGTTCTTTTGGTCATAATTCTTCCGCACAATGAAAGGTTTAATAAACATCCCAAAGGGGGTTGTGTCATTTTTTATTTGTTCGATGTAAACACCTGTCAAGAAATTGACAAGAAGTTTGACGTTTGGCTTCGGCAGTGAAAATAAAATGTAACGCTTAGTGGATTTTCCCGACAATTTAGATCCGTATCTCAGTCATCGCTTCATGWCAGATAACTTGTTTGACTTTTCCACCCTGATTGCTGTATTATAATCCTGACTTTTCATCCGCAAATTAATGCGCAGCATATGACTATTGTCACGAATCGTGGGCTCTGGTTGTGTCGATTAAAAARGAAAAAAGAAAAAAGTGTCTGGCTCTCTGATATACGTGGGTGTGATGCACAATAATGTGCCTGTCCAGAAATATGTCAGCCTAAATTGATGCAATCTTCTGTGATCTATTATTACCAGGCGTGCAATCCGCACTTCTGCAACTACTTTCCTACTGGGGRCGCACTGATGTCACTACAGAACACCCATTTCACAATGCACTGCCTGCTATTTGTTTTCATTTTAGGAGTGATTGATAGTTCTTTAACTGACGCCAGAGAGGTTTTATGGGCACAACTTTGAATATGTCACAAGATAAATCGCTCGGCGGAGAAAATAGCACGTGTCACAAGACCTTTCGGAGCGAACGAGGCTGTGAGGAACTGTAAATCAAAAACCTTGAAACTTCCAAAACAATCTTAGATTTCTAACATTCTGTTTAAGGTCCTCTCCTGGCCTTCGTTTAAGGCTCATTTTGCATCAGCTTTCAAAAATACAAACATGGATACAGTATATCTCTGTTGCAGAGTGCAGGTTTCAAACACAGCAATTTTATAATGAAATTTGGCAGCCGGGAGAATCTGACCTTTGCATCGGAGAATGAGCAGATGGACATAATGAAAGCTAGGACTTCCCTGTCAGCACACGTCTCATTAGGCCAACACTAACTAAAATTACTGCCAGGGCACCGAGCCAGGAACCTGTTGAATGTGAGATATCGTATCGACTAAATCTGAAAATGTTTTCCAAACAGCGGGAAAATTGTTTTTTTGGCACGGCCGCAACAAATGCATTAAATATGCATTAAGTGACTTTTCTAAAGACATGCAGTCTAACAGTACAGGCTACTGCAAAATGACATCGTTTTACATAAGCTTTACTTCTATACTTTGGAATTAAATTCGATACTTTGCCTACTAATAAATGATTTGCTCCTAAAGGCATAAAGGTCAYGCCCAGTGGCGGATCTAGGATTTTTCTGAGTAMGGRGCCATCAAGGGGCCACAATATTCAGAGGTGCCAAGTCTTTGTTCAACATCCTTTCACACAAATTCCCAGTGTATACACTTTACACTTCAAACACTTGTAATGTAATGTAATTTTAAAAAATGAATGAAAGATACCACTTTACAATAAGGCCCCCCTTATAGATGGATTTTAAAGAGTTTATAGATAGGTTATTAATTAATCTGTAAACACTTTAAAATTATCAAGAAGTGTTTATTATGCAATAATTAAGGACGAGAAAGAGAAAAGTTTGTCCAGTTTCATTTATTAATGATTTAGGAAGTGTAAACTTTACTAATTAATTAATAACCTATCTATAAACTCTTTATAAGCCATCTACAAGGGGAGCTTGATTGTATGGTGGTAACAAAAATCTTGCACAGTAAATTCTCCTCACCAGTTTTTCATACATTTTAATGTACATTGATAAAATATTTTCAAACACACATGTGAGAAAATCCAGCCATCATTTGTCAGTTGAAAAACTTTTTTTACAGGATTGTTCACATTTTAAGAAGAGAAGAATTCTGTTAGCTTGATCCATTCCGGACTTTACTATTTGACTCATTAGAGCAACTAGTGTTTGAACATGGAACTGCATCCACCATCATCACCCCCGGTAAAAGGACAGATGAGTGACAGGACAGGGGCACTTCAGGGGACCAGTCAGAGTTCAGCGGGGGTCATTGCCCCAGTGGCCCTGCCCCTAGAACCGCCCCTGGTCATGCCAGTACAAGAACATCCAGTACATCTCATGAACAAGAAAAAGTTTACATTTATAAAATAATATTAAAATCAGCATGTTTTACAGTAATTACTACATTAACTCATTTATAAGTTATTAACCCAATAAATGTGAATGCCTCAGTTCCAGAAGCAGAAATCCAACATATAAAACAATCTTTTAAACATGTTTTAAGTCAGTAATGAAGATTTAAAAAAAAATAGACTTGAACTTTGCCTCAAGATTAAGGTCCCGACCCCCGTTTGACCTTAAAATAAGATAAACAAATTAGAAAATGGTTGGATTAGTGGCCGGATGGGAGAGTGCATTTGATTTTTTTTTTTAATCACAGGATGAAATATGCTTCCTTTGCTGGAAACAAAATGTGTTTTGCTTTGAAGACATTTAGAAAAGTTTCCCACAGCGTGTCAGAGAGTGGCTGACAGGAAAGTTGGAGGGTGTAGCCTCCGAGGGGCACCACCAGGGGGCTCTGATTTCAAAGCCAATTGCAGCTGGGGGCAATTGGTCACCACGAGGCCAAACTTCCAACATGCCAATCTTTAGAAGAACCAACACAACATGTTACTAATTTATTCAAATGGTGAAAAACTTGTAGAAGCTACAAGATGGACTTTTTTTAAATATACGTTCAAGTTTCTCCCAGATTTTTTTAAACAGTCYTAGTGTTTTGTTACTGTTTACAGATCATATGTTTTGATGAGGACTGATCAGGAGAGAACATTTGTTTGTTTGACAATAYGCTCTCCAAAAAACAATGAGCAAGCCTAATGGGATTTAGCCTTGAGCCTGATGACTGTGAAAACTCAGCTGCACACATTTGGTGGACACAAATCCTCCTCCTGGATGACATGTCTCCGCATGCAGGCAGTGACCCAAACAATTTACCCTGTCCTTAATTCCCTCTGTTTATTTGATCTCCTTCGTATCAAAGCCTCCACATTTCAAGAGGACCACCGTGACTGCGGCGGTCAAACGTGGACGAGACAAAATACACACGTTTTACAGACAAAACCTCACGAAATGAGTGTGCATTTGTGTTTGTGTGTGAGGGCATGTAAAAAAAAGAAAAGAAAAAAAAGGGGATTCCACAATGTGAAGTGCTGACATCTGCTGCAGGCCCTCACAGGGCTGGAATGTGATACTCTCCTTTACACAAAGGGCCTTAGCCCTTGCAGCAAGCRCATGAAGACCTCTGTTTGCCTCTCTCCACAGGGGAAACCCAATTATGAAATGACTGCATCAATGCCCCATCCCATTTTTTYCCCCTCAAGCAGTACTTTTGATTAAAGCCACTAAACCCTCCCTTCATACCTCGATGCTCCAGAGGAAACTGCCCCACGCTCTCTTTAAGGAGTTCCTCTCTAAGCGATGTGAGACCGGGGCTAAATTGCTGCAGCATTGCATCATGTGTCCGGCTCAWTGGGTTCAATATGTCTTCGGCACTCCTTTGATTGTCGTGTCTGCACTGCAGCGGCATTAACCTTACAGCGGTGGGATACACTGGTGGGGCTTTGCCAACAACGGGGCGGGAGGAACCACATGAAACGCAGTTGATGAGGTACTGCAGCCGAGTGCTGGGGAAAAAAGGAAATTGGGAACAGGAGGGAGCATTGTTCCAAGCAGTGTGTTTGCTTTGATATTACAAACTGAGAAGCTCGAAAACATTGCATTCCACAGAAACTATTAGACAGTACATAAAACAGAATCTTGGAAAAAAATATAGGGAGACTCTCTCTTAATTTTCTATAATAAAAAGTTTTGGAAAAATTCACTCAACAAACAGAATGGGGTGACAAGTGTTTTCTTATTTAGCTTACCTTTTAAGCATTTTTTTTCCATTAAGATCCTACTAATATTTAGCTCACTGTTCTTACATTTAGCCAATTTTTACAAAATGTTAAATTTAAGTGTTAAAAAATTATTTCAATATTAAATCCTAAATGTAAACGTTAAACCTTAAATGTTGAATTTCATATTCAGCGTTTTTGGATCGCAACCTTTGCTGTTGGTGCTCGACTCATGTTATGATGTCATCATCCTGCGACAATAGTAGTAGCGCTTTAACACAGCTAAAGCTTCCCTACAAGACATCAAACCTGCAGTTATCACTGGTGTCTGAGCTGCACTTCAAACTGCTGGACCACAGGTACCGCCCATACTGGTTTTTCATGAACGCAATTTGAATTTAGAATTTAAAAATTATCTTTAACTGTGTTAGAAACGTTAGCAAAAGTTAGCAGCTGCTAACACGGATGTCATCATACTGCGACAAACAACCAATGGCTACTGCTAGCCACTGTTAGCAGCTGCTGAAAATTTTAAATTGAACCACAAGTTCACCAAGTGGGCGTACCGTGGCCTTAATTTTATGAGTTAAAGATACTCATATTAAAGTATTAAATCAAGCAGAAAAAAACTGTTACCCTGCCTGTCAGCTGGTGCAGTTTGAAATGTTTTATCCATGTAGTTTCTCAAATTGTTGTTACAGAAACATATGGAAGACTGGAAGAAAAACATCTGACAGTGTTGATGWGTTGGTATGTTGTTGGGGACATTCAGTGGTGGGCACAGTTCCCCTAAGCACTAATAGGGGAAACAATTTCATGATTAGTGCTTTAGTGCTTTTGCACTTGCTAAATTTAAAAGAACTAACTGAGGTCTTAAAATGCTATTAATCAGCATTATTCTTCACAGTTGAGGGTGAACGCTGTCATACATTTTGTTCATAAGCATGTCACTTATCTACAAGGTCACATGTGTCAAACTGAAGGCCCACGGGCCAAATGTGGTCTGCAGGCGACTCCCATTTGGCCCGCCAAGGGCACTAGGTGAAAAAACTTTTTTTTCTCAAAACTTTATTTCATTCAACAATCAAACAAATAGTAATAAAACAAATAAATGATAAAAGAACAAACAAATAATACAACATCGTTGTGTCAAAAACACAATCACAACGTAGTCAAATGAAAAGGAACAGAAAGAAGAATAAAATCTTATAATATATCCTTCTGCAAAATGTAGCTACCATTCTGCTACACTGACCTGGTTTCTTTTAGCTTCTAGCTAGGATTTTACTACTTTCAGCTTATAGCTATCATAAGTGCTACGTTTTAGCTAACCTCTGGTTACTTTAAGTTTTTAGCTGAGCTTTTCTATTCTAACATTCATGTAACTTTTTTTACAACTTTTGCATTTAGATAGCTCTTTACC
>NW_013952413.1:1882759-1886702 GCF_001266775.1 Austrofundulus limnaeus | reverse complement strand
CTATGACTAAATTAGCCACAGCTAAAAGCTATAGTTAGCAACTATTTTGGTTTTCAACGTCTAGCTATACAGTTGGATTATTATTGGTTTTTTATTAACTTTATTTCATTCAACAATCAAACAAATAGTAATGAAACAAACAAATAATACAACATCGTTGTGTCAAAAACACAGTCACAACGTAGTCAAATGAAAAGGAGCAGAAAGAAGAATAAAATCTTATAACATCTGCCCCCAATTACAAAAATATATATGTATCTAAAAAAACCATACAACACACGAATAATAAAACTCAACTTAATACACAATATAATTACAAATAATCAACAAACAGCACAACACAAATACAAATCAACCAATATTTTGTTCATATCTCATGACCACAATAACAAAAAAGCTCATTTTACTAAATGAATAAATTATTCCAACTCTGTGCACAGTAAATATTGTCATGTTGACTCTGAAGAATGTTCCATGTGTCAACTGGATTACATTAGTGCTTTAGAACCAGCTTCTGCTAAATTTTTCAGTGCATTAGTGCTTTAGAATTAGGGGACCTAAATTTTTGAGTTATCACTTCAGGGTTAGTGCAGCTAATATTTAGATTAGTGCTGCCCACCACTGGGTATATTCAAGAGAAAAGCCTCTGACAAGTGCTTTGTTTATATTGAGTGTGGACCCACATTTCAGAAAACTGCTGGAGTAAATTATCTCAAAGTTCACCATTTAATATAATTCGGGATAACCCTTTTTATGTTTGATTACATAGTTTCCAATAATTATTGTAAAAAAAAAAGAGGGCTGATTTAATCAGATCTAATTTGCATAATAGCTGCTCCTTCAGAATGTGTTTGTGATTGACTTTGTCCTGTTTAAAAGCCTCGAATATTTTTGTAAGCTCAAGTGGAAAGGGAGGAAAGAACAAGAAAGAGTAAAACACCTCATTAAATTATACAGCAACGTAATGGTTAATATCCAGGGGAGTTTCTTTCACTGGGAAGTTGTGCTTTACGCGTAGCACCTGTTGTGCCGTCAGTTGCCAGTCTCCAAAAACCCAACCCCGTCCGCGCAGCGATATTTCATCTCAGTCTCCCCAGCAAGTTATGACTCCAGACCGCGCCAGACAACAGAACTCGTCTCGGTGTTGCGGAAGGTTACTGGCCACAGGCTGGATCAGGTTGCGGGACTCCCTCGCCGCCTCTGTGTGTGAGCTTTAACTCGCTTTAATGCCGAAACATCTGCGGGGGGATTTGCAGGACGGAGAGCAGAACGCACCGTGGGCGCGCGCTCCAGCCAAAAAAAAAGAAAAATGCGTCCGTGCGTTTCTGACCATCCTGTGCCATAGATGATACGCGTGCATAAAGACGATTTTCCAACTAATGCTCGGATTTGAACTGCCTAAACTTTGTTCAACTCAACAAGTTTCCACAGAGCCAACAGGTGCGCAYTGGCACAGCGCTGGAGAGGCAGTTCTGGTTGCTCTGCTGAGGCTTTGTTCTCTCTCATTAGTTTAAAAAATAGTTTTTTTTTCTCTCTGAAAACCTGACGTTTAAGAGTATGCGGATTGTATTCAGTGCTTCCCAAATGCGTCCAAATCAGCCCTCGTGTTTGTGCTGATACGAGCCATTCTGTGTGCAGCAGCGCTTTGGAAACGCCAACCACCACTCATCCAAATGATCCTTCCATTAGTATTCCTCCTTGCATCGCTTCTCCAACAATATGGCACGGAAGCAGAATCAAGTCACGTCAGCAAATTTCACCTTCCAAGTGTGAAGGAGCAAAACGGTAAGTCCCCATTGTGTTTGTGTCATTCTGCAAACTTATTAAAGCGTAAAAAAAATAACTTGGAAACTTCTTACTTGGCTTAAAGCCCATTCTTTTATATATATATATATATATATATAATATAAATGCAGGTCGTGTGAATGGCCACATTTCATCCAGTTCAAACAGCTTTTCTCAGGCTAGGAAGTGTGAAATTACACTTTTACTTTTAAAGTGTGTGTGTGTGTGTGTGTGTGTGTGTGTGTGTGTGTGTGTGTGTGTGTGTGTGTGTGTGTGTGTGTGTGTGTGTGTGTAAGAGGGGAACCCCTCCTGAAATTCCACGTCCCCCGGGAGAAGTTTTTCCTTGAGAACATGAAAAAGGCTCTATTCATTCAGCAGCCGTTGCCTCAGGCCGTGTAATTTACTTACCTGCTGAAGTGACTGTGGCAAAGTGCATCAGTTCAGAAATGGAGGTTTTTCTGTGATTCCTGCTCGATACAAGCTGATGAAAAGCACACGTCAGTCTTAGGCTGGATACGTAAAGGATTATCCTGTCATAATTGGTCMATTGACAAWYTTTTTKTTTKTTTKKTTYCYKKKGGRAWTKGGRMMAMYKKKKKKWAARRMMRKTMAAMCYTWWAAAAAWWAAMSKYYTAGTGTTCCTGGAAGGAAKGCRTATCGCCCTCCACCTTTTCAACAAAGTTGTAATCTAATATTGTGTGATTAAAAAGTAATGGCTGTTTTAGTAAAACCTTAAGGGGAAAGTGCAATTTTATGTGACATTTTGCGTCATGCTCAGAGGATGTGTTGTGAATGATTCTCASCTACTACCATGCCAAATTTGAGCTTAATTTGWGTAAAATTAACCATTATAGCTGMCTTTGTSTTTGCTAAAATCAGTTGCWTATGGTGGCCATCTTGAAAGGGTCATGAATAGGTGTACAGTCAATGAGACTGAGTTTGCCCAAAACCGCTACAACTTCATCATTTCTCAAAATTAAATGGTCTTGGTTTAAAACTCATGGCATGAAAGGCGGTGGTGCATTCCTTTTTGGAACACTAGACCTTCAATTTTAATGATATATTATTTAAATGCAATGTTCAAAAGCTTTGTTTTGACTTGCTTTAGTGCCACATTACAAGAAGATGAAGAGATTAGTTCAGACAGAGCCAGATCCTGCAGATCCTGCAGATGCTACAACTCCATTCATCAGTCAGTTTGACTGACCCTTTGTGAGGACATGCAGTGCTAACTTCACTACAGTCAACAGTCAAAGCTGGGAATTAGAGCCTCTCTTTGGGATTCTTCAGGTATAATTAGAACGAGTTGGAAAAAAAGGAAAACGGCAAGGATTAGGGAGGCGTGAAAGAGCAAGAGCGGCAGTTAGACGTGGGCTGGAGGTAAATCTTGCCGTGCTGTCTGTGACCTTTGACTGGAGTGTCTGAGTGCTCACTGTTCTGCTGCGCTTGACTTCTGATGCTCTGAGAGACAATTTGATATTGAACTGAATGTGGGGAGAGAGCCAGACCTGTCCGGCATGTTTAGCAAGAGTTGCCTGGAGAGTTACAGTCCCCAGTCGTATTAAGCTTGGCAAGTGGCTGCTGATGACTTTATAAGATACCAGATAGGACTATTTCCAACTGAGAGCCAGTGCTGTGGAGAAAACCTTCAAATTACAGTAAATGTTTTTTGACAAAACTCAAAAAAGACAAGGGCACTAAAAGTACAATCTGCATTTTTTGTGGTCATTCTTATTTTGTGCATTTTTGTCTCCAGGACTGATAATTACAGCACTGTTCATGGTGTTTTATGCGTTGCACATATATTTCTTGGTTGTTGAGGAGACAAAAGAAATCTTAAGTTGCTCCATTAAACTATAATGTACAGTTTTGGAGTTACAATAGAGCTGAAGAAAAATCATATGATTAGTTAAACTGACCAGAACAGTTTGATTTAAAACTAGAAACAGCACAGCGGTAGCATATATGACCCCTGCACATACACAAAGCACCAGTGCACCAGAGCTCATCAAAACAGATTTATTGTTTTGGGTGGGGGTGGGTGCTCTTTGGTAGGTCTGATGGATAGCCCTTCATTAGAGATAATAAATAAATAAATAAATAAATAAATAAATAAATAAATAAATAAATAAATCTGAAGCGCCTATGTTGAGTAGTT
>NW_013952413.1:1873318-1882599 GCF_001266775.1 Austrofundulus limnaeus | reverse complement strand
ATAATAATAATAATAATAATAATCTGAAGCTCCTATGTTGAATAGTTTTTGAGGTTATAAGCATTTTTGTATGTCCAGAGACCCCCACTTTGAAAGGAGCCCCCTCCTCAAATATGAGGTCTATCGTAAAACCGTTGGCTGGCGCAGTGTAGGTCGGCAAGTAGGGGTCTCTGCGGAYGAGTGGGTGTGTCACAAGGAAAGGGGATTCTAAAGCGACACGCCTGATTTGACGTATTTGTTAAAGGGACACATCTGACTGGACAAGCAAAAAAGGGGCGATACCATATGGCACCACCTCATTGGACAAGAACAAAAGGGGCGTTACTGTACGGCACCACTTTTTCTGGAGAACCCTACTCGGGTCACATTTCTCCTGGTTAACCTTAGTGTTGGGGTCAGGGTAAGGCTGTAAAGACATCAAGCAGGATCTAAGGATACCGTCATGTAGGCCTCGTAGCCCACAGTGTTTATACTTTTGACACGCCCACTCTTGTGACACGCCCACTTTGATTCCTCAGATAACCCCTTCTCTGGGTCGGACTCATCTACAGCCCTGCCAAATTTCATGTTGACCGGTGCAGCTGTTTTTGTGCTATGGCTGACCAAATATCACTGGAAAAAAAAAACATAAAACTGTACGAAAACAATATGACTCCCGCTTACGGTTTGCGTGAGGGGGTTATAATCATCTTGTGATTGTTTGTGGCAGATCACACAAACAAACAAAAAATGTTCTGAACACAGAAAAGTTCATCTTATCCAGGGGTGTCCAATCCTGGTCCTTGTGGGCATCTATCCCGTGTGTTTTACTTGTGTCGCTGCTCCAACACACCTGATCCAGTGATTGAATTACCCTCCATGTTTGCAGAAGCTTGTTAATCACCCATTCATTCAAGTCAGGTATGTTGGAGCAGATAAACCACTAAAACATGCAGGGCAGTGGCCCTCGAGGAACTTTTATGGCAGGCTTGTGGTTTTGTTTTTAATGCAGATAATTAAAGGCCTAGTGTACCTAGGAGGAATACGTATCACCTGCTGCTCTTCATGTCAGTGTTGAACTAAAATCCTCTAACGTTGAGAAATTACAGACTTGTAGTCATTTGGGTCAAACCTTGTAATTGAGGATGCTCGTGATGTCATGCAATACTGTGAGATCTCGCTGATGTGTAACACTCAGGAGTGAATCTATGACCTTAAAGTTGGTATCTATAAACTTTACTTAATAACCTTTTTTTGTWGGTTTATTACCTGTTCTATTAATCTTGAACTCATGGCGACTCCAAAAGCTAATTGGCTGTAGAAGCACATTCAATGATTGCTTTCTTGGAGTTTCATTAAAATAGGTCCAGTGGTTCATGATGGGATTTTACCTAATGTGTAAGGGGATGATGCTTAACTACCACCGCATTTTAGCTCAATATCTATAAAACTGTCTGAGATCAAATCATTTTTGTACTTGTATAGCCACTTAGCTATGGTGGCTTGAGTCCAAAAGTTAGGTTGTAGATGTCCATCTATTCATAACTTTCAGTAAAATTTGTTAAGCTCTTGCTAATGAGGTATTTGGCTAACACTTCAGGCAAAAACATTATTGCCTTTGGTAGGAGATTAAAAGAAGTGGTTTAAAGCACAAAGGCTGTTTCCAGTATCTGCTGACCTTTAACCTTGGTTTGAGGACGTTGTTGATTGTTTTAGTGAACACTGGAGATTGACAGTTACTGACTTTGCCGCTGGCGTTTAAGACTGACGTGGGCCTAGTGTCAGGACACTGCAGTCAAAAGACATCGTGTACATGCCACAGGCTTTAATAAAATGGCAGAACGCGATGTACTTGGAATGTGAATTGGTTGATTAGAACTTAAAGTGAAAGCCCTGGGGACGCATTTGGTTCCTCATCCATCTGCTCTGTTTCTACCTTCTGCTGTTTTTTGCAGTTTTATTCTTTGTAATTTTTGCATTAAAAAAGTTACAAATCKTAGCATAAGTTGATATRRTTTCAGTTTAATGYRGTGGTAGCTGAGAGTCATCTTTAACMCATTGGGTGCTAACACATCACAAGTTACTGCAATGATACATAAGGCTGGTTCTAATGCTATTTTCATATTGTCCCCCCTTTTTTTTAAAGTGATTTTAATCTAAAAGTCTAGCATGAAAGGAGATGGCAAACCAATTTTCCTTCAAAGAATTCGAAGTCTTTGATTTGTTTTACACATCTTGGTTTTATCTATAGTTTACCCATATTATTTTTTTGCACTTTATGAACCAAAATCTGTTTTTTAAATGAGGTTTTATGTGAGCTGTTCATTGCAGCCAACAAATAAAGCCACATAAACATTTTTTTATCCATACCTATTGTTATACAGGCGTGAGCAGAATCTGTAGCGGTAAATGTACTGATATAAATAAGAGACAGGAGACATAAGAAGTTAGAAACCTACAGCAGTCATAGTTTGATTGTTAAAAAAATAAACAGAGGCTTAAAGTTGGATATATAGTTCCTATCTTTACAAATAGACCTATTTATATGAAGTAATGGCTCACCCTCTCCTCCAGTTTATTAGCTAATGCTCTGAATAAGCTTTATTGTGCTGTTGGGCTTTTCTATAGTCTTTTCTATAGTCTTTTCTATAGTCTTTGCAGTACCCTCCAACATAACCATAGACTATAATTTGCTGGCAGAGGCGCCAGTTGTCAACCGATCGCATCCAGCAGGAGATGCATCTCAGCCTCCCAATCACACAGGTCATCTCAGGGGGCGCCTCTTCATTTCACCTCTCCGAGTTAAGTGGTTTCTCCTCTGTTTACCGTAGAAGGCCATGTTTTTTTTTTTATCCCTGCCTAGCACTTGCATCAGCACAGAGCCAGATCTCATCACAAAAATCCAGCTGCAGATATTTGCAGGAGATGAGGATTACCTGTGATATTCTTACACGTCACCCTCTGAGCACCACTAAAGGAAGGTATGCACCCCAAAAGACCTGTGGCTGATCACAGAGGCTGCTGTTCTACTAAAGATAAGGAGATTAGGAGGACTGGGTTGTGAGGGTCAAAATCCTATGGGGGACATGGGCTGTGTACGACACAGTTGTGAACTGGGGTGTATTAAGCATTTATTAATTATGAAATAAACAAATAAGATGTTTTGCAAAGCACTGAAAACTGTCATTTCAAGAATTCTGTTCTAACTAAGCATTTTATGTGGCATTTATAGCTGCACAATGACACTGAAAATACTCTCAAGATGTGTTTCGGAAAACTTGTGAATTAGCCCATCGAGTGTTATAGTGAGGTGTTGGACCACTGCATGCATTGCAATAATGAGTCGTTAGATCTCTACTAAGGGAGTAAACAGCACTCTTTCATTTTATAATCATTTTTAGATTTTTTTCACAGATACACACCTAAAATTATCTTTCTTTTATATATATTTTTTTACATCTTTTGGTTGACTAATGCATTTACACACATAAACTGAGTGGATATTGTACGACCTCCCGAAATGAAAGATGAGATGTTTTTGCCTGTGTGTTTGTGTGAAACTGTGGGAGCATTCCAAACTCTAAACTACAACTGATTCACTTTTATAGTCAGCCAAATTCAAAATGGCTGCCACAGCCAATAGAAGGGGCTGTGTTCAGATTCAGAGGCTGGGTCCTCCAAAGGCGGAATTCATCGACAATTCAGCTGCTTACGTCACAGCACCGCGCTGGAGGCTGTCCAAAACCAAAGACTCCTCCGATGTGGCCGACAAATGTGGCCTCCTTTTGCCCCGATTTGAACGACGGGTCTAATGGATCCTTCTCGGCCCACCATATCCCATAATGCATTGCGGGCCAACTGGAGATTTGTTTTTTTTCTGCTAGTAACGGCGGACGAAGCGAGAGAAAGGAGAACAGTTTTGAATAAAAATCTGGTGGTACAATAATAAAAATTTTCAAGTGGTTGTGTTGTTAGTGGTTTTGTATGGACAGGTTTTTAAATATCATTTTTATCAGAAATAAAACAAACTGGTATTGCAAAATAAACATCCAGTTCTTCAAATATTGTCTTTAAATTAATCTTGTTGTTTTGCAATATTGATAATGCTAATATATTGATATTTTTCTAATTTTGATCTAATTTTGCATCTGTTTAGCATCGTCACTGTTGCTAGGTAGGCCGCGGTAAGGACGGGAGGCTAGATCGTCCAAGTTCACAGCTACATTTTTCTGGTAGTCGCGGTCTACCAAGAACCCGGCCCACCTATACCGGGTAGGCCGGGTCCTTCGGAGAACACACCTCTGAATTTGGACAAAGCCTAGGTCTTTACTTTAAATTGAGTGTTCTTTTTAAAATTACTTAACATTTTAGGGGTGTATTCACACCAGCCCTGTTTACTCCGCTTTAATCAAAAGTTTGTTTGCCTAGAAAGTCCGGTTTGTTTGACCAAAAAGGAAAACTCTTGTCTGCCTAGGTCTCGGCTTGTTTAAGGTGAACTCTGGTGTGGCTCGAATGATTTAGTGAATGCTAAAAGGACCTCATTCCAAAAGCAGGAAATGGACTAATAATACCATGCTTGATGCCTGTATAAGGTGGACATCACTACTATAAAGTTGGATGCGCTCCTACTCTGTGCATGCCGCCTCATACAGAGCCGCTCAAAGGGTTTAGTTTGACACGGTACAGAGATAAAGCGAACAGCATCAGTGGAAAATGAAACAAAAGTTGCAATTTTGGACCCTATTCGAACCGAGTCTGCCGGTGTGAAAACACCCTTAAATAATTTGTTACATTGAAGACCTTTTCATACCAGGCTAAGCTGTTGAACTTATAAAATGCTGTTGACTAAAACTTTAACACAAAAGTATTTGGTCGTTAAACCATCTCTTATATACAGTAGAACTGTTTCCTCCTGTAAGTTTATAGAAACAAATGTGCTCCTATAAATTCAGGCTCTAATTTGTCATACTAAATTACGTTGTGTAATATATGCATGAAAATGCACAGCTATGTATATTTTTTCTCAACCAACTGTTAGAAAATCTGTCTTGTAAAGAACAAACATGGTGATTTATATAGGTTGAACACCCCTCTGCCAGCTGCTTCAAATGTGGCCAGCTGGCATTCAAATTTCCACAATGTTATTTTAAATGATTTCCTMCATAGTGCTTAACTTTATGTTTTAATCTGAAATGTTGGTATGGCTCCCACACCGGTTAAACAAAAGTAGCCAGAATGGAATCTCCATTCATTCTCTAACACAGGTCAGATGTTTCCTGAACATGCTTTTCATGGGAAAACTCATTTCCACTCAGAAGAAGCTCTACTTTGATGCTTGAGTGAATAAAAACAGCCCTGTGCAGTTAATCATGATGATGGGCAGTTCTATAGCAGCCAGTATGCTTGGATGAATTAAAACCATCAAAGAAAAAAAAAGGATGTCTTCAATGTTCAATGAAGTCAGCGGAAGGGAACGAGGCCAGTGGCTTAACCGAGTATCACGGTTGTCTGATAAAAATCATATACAAAGGAGGAGTTCACCTAGAGTTATGTTGTCTCAAGTAAGAGAACATAAATTTTGTTTTAGGAAGTGGAATATTGGCTATTCCGTTTAGACTTTAAACTTTTAAAATAAACATAAAACCTAAAATGCATCTAAGGAATCTTTACAACTCTCATGCAATGGTCCAGATTATCTGATGCGTGTAGGTCTTTGTGTACATTTTATCCGTGAAATCCCAGTAAAGGGTATATGGGACCTTGGATAAACATATCTATCTTTCCCCTGTCAGCACTATTTGAACATACAGTGCTGTGTTTGGCAAGTAAAGCATGGTGTTGCCTGCTGTTTGTCATTGTAGGCAGCCGGCCCTCAGACTAAGCAAGAGGTTTTAAGGGATTTGTGTCAGAAGTCTAAGCAGCAGGGGTGCCCCCAAAAGAGAACTAGTGGGGACAATGCTCTTTTATATTTGATGGCTCGCCCATTGATCTCCACTCTGGCCAGAAGTTTATAWGCATAACCTTGTGAACCACTAATAGGACTTCAGTGAAACTTTTAGAAAGTCACTATTTGATGTACAACCAGCATCTACTACTGATTATCTTTTGGAGACAATCAAAGATGGCTGCCACAACTAAATTACCCCCAGCGAGTACAAAAAAATGGCTATAGCTCAGTCAATTTTACAGCTACATTTAGTGAATTAGAAATTGAAAGAACTAAAAGAACCTGAAATCATTGCAATAAACAAGAAATATGCTAGTTTCAGTTATGAATAAGAATTTTAAGGAAGTTTGAGTAAGTTGAATAAAGTGACTGCGTTTAGCTTAATTTGATGAGGCAGGGTGTGGACCTAATGAAAAAGAAAGTCAAAAGATAATCCATTTTTATTGTAGTTTTAATATTTTGCATTTTAAATGTAATTGGTGCAGCCTTTTGTAGCATGAAAACCAAAGGTTTATAGTAACTAAGTATGTTTACTTTGTTACAGTACTTAAGTAGTTTTTTTGAGGATTTGTAATTTTTCCTTTTTTTTAAATAGCTGCTTTTACTTCGTTACATTTTAAAGCTAAATTTATACTTTAACTTCTTTACTTCAAAATTTAACACCTAGTTACTTGTTACAAAATCAAATATGTTCAAACTAATCATGAAATAAGATGTTTATGCGCACTAAAAAAATGAAGTGTTGAATTTACTCAAAGTCATGTCAACTGGTTCCACTAAGATTAGTCGAGTAAATTGAGCAAAAAATATACATATACTGTATTGCTCAGTTTACTCAACCTGTGGAGCCAGTTTGGTTCAGTAAATTCAACAATTTATTTATTAGAGAGTGTGTAAAACTACTTTTACTTTCCCAAATTTGTGAACAGTTTTATTACTTTTATTTAAGTAGTTTTCTCATCAGTGAAATGTATTTTTACCAAAGTCCTTTTCTGTTCATGTAATTTTACTTTTACTTAGTTTTTTTTCAAGTACTYTRTAGACCTGATGAAAAGTTAAAAAACAAAAAGCTTGTCCTATCAATTTGAAAATTGGCCTTTTTTTAATGCGTTTGTAGAAACCTGCAAGATTTAAAATAGAACAACTTCTATTTTGTTAATTTTGTAGAAAAGARATGCAGTTTTGAAGTAGGCACTGTGCCTTTTTAGCACATCCTTCTTACTAATAAGGTACCAGGGTGATGCAATGCAGAGAAACGTAAAGGTGCGCAAACGCAGCATCTTTGAATCAAAGTTGCTTTTTTTTTACTGTAAAATGTAAAACAATGAAGCTCATGCTCCAATAAATCACACTGAATGTTGTACAGAATGTTTTGTTTGCTCTGCATCAAAATTTAAACTAGTTGCTTTACTTCATTAATAATGAAAATGCAAAGTGAAAAAGAAAAGAACTCGGCTTGCTTTGTACACATAAGTTTAAAAAAGCGCGATACTATCACAAAGTGCAGCTCGGTGCATTTGATTGTTTTGATGACCTTTTAAATTATTATCTCTCTTGTTGCAACAGATCCTCACAAACAGTAGCATCTATTGATAAAATGTCTCAACCAGCTTAAGGCTGTGAGAGTGTGAAACTTTGCCAACATGGCTCCGTCTTTTTCACAGAGCCCAGTTGTTCTGTAAGCGCTGATTATTTATTATTTCTTWTTGCGACTGGAATTTCAGATAATTGAATCTTGGCAGTGCTGTGCGTTGATCTTGATTACCGTCTCTGCTGGGCATGTTTGCGGTRCTTTGTAGATGTCGTTAACTTTAAGAGAGATATATTTGTAATTCTCCTGAAACGCTTCTGCTCTTTAGTTGACAGAGCTTCACAGACATGTCCAGCATGTGATTGATGGGAAGAAGGACCAATAATAAGTGCAGAGASGAGTTCAGTGTTGGCTTCTGCAGTATGATGAAACCTGGCTTCACATTACAGTGACAGCTTATTTTATTATTTAAAGTATTAACAAAGCATACAAAATAATTAAGAACCTTTTGATTTATTCCCAGCAATTAGACTGTCCTAAAGCAAATAAACTGTCTGTGCTAATTTGCTACAGACTTGTTGATGAAGCCTCGTTTAATGTTCTGCCTAGACATTCTTTTTTATTAATTCATCACATATTTTCTCTAATTTTAGTTCTGCTCAAACATGTATTTACAATTCTGTACACATAACAATAATAATAAGAAGAAAAGAAATACTTGCACTGCTGTTGACCACAAATATAACTTATATTTTTACTGTTGTCTATTTTATTTTTGGTTTCAGCTCTTGTGTTGGATGGATTTGTCACATTGTAGAATCAGTTTTGTATTCAGGGAATGAGTCACCAGTAATAGACTGCATGATAAATGAGATTTAACTCTAATATACTGTATCTACAATTTGTTAAAGCAGTACATAAATTAACCTGCTTGCCACAACTTACTTTTAAAAATAAATTCAGCTTAATACAAACTTGATTAAGGAAAAGAAAAGACAAGATAAGACAAGACCAAATCAAAYAAGTCGYATAAATACACGCCTTTCGGYTGGCAACAMGTTATTTAACCCCAACTGGTGCCATTAATTGCTTCTCATTTCTTAAACACATCAAAAGACTCATCCCGTGATCGTGGAAAAGRTGTCGGTCTGTTTGMGAAATCATTGGCATCCAGCARAGTAAACAYCTGAGGAGATTACAGAAACTACTRAAATTGGATTAAGAACTGTCCGACGCATTATTAAAAACTGGAAGGGTAGTGGGGACCCATCATCTTTTGGGCTTACTGTGCAAGCCTGTGGGGGCAATGCTGTAATCTGGGGTTGCTGCAGTTCGTCAGGTCTAGGAAGCTTATCCAAACAATGCCACAGCAAAGGTGTTGCCGTACTCAAAGCTAAAGGCAGTCCAATGAAATATTAGTGTGTGACCTCTTTATTTTTTGACAACATTTTTTTTAACCAGGAAGCATATATTACAGTACACATGTCAGACTTTTTGTTGCATTTCCAACAAGTTAGCTCCATAATAGATGCAATAAAATGTTTAACACAGTGGTTCTTAACCTGGGTTCGATCGAACCCTGGGGGTTCGATGAGCCAGTCTCAGGGGTTCGGCGGAGCCTCTGCTGCGGAGGTAAAGACACACTAGTGTAAAGTCGTGATGGCGCCCCGCTTGGCCATCACTTGCTGCAGATCACGTGAGATTGTTTGGCCAATCAGTGCTGGCCCCAAAAAAGTATTTTGTGGATTCAAAATGACAAAAAACAAATTAGCTTTAAAATAATTTTAAAAAGTTATTAAAAAGTGTTAAATTTCTTCAAAAAAT
>NW_013952413.1:1868276-1873251 GCF_001266775.1 Austrofundulus limnaeus | reverse complement strand
GGCCAGAATAAAGTCATATTGTAATTTGTTGTGAGTTCATGCACTGTGTTGGTTTTGTTCTTTGAGCAAGGTGATGTTCATGCACGGCTCATTTTATACACCAGCAAAAAAAATAATAATAAAACGTCTTGAATTTGGAAAAAATGTGCTTTATTTACCACTAAAAAGGGTTCAGTGAATGCGCATATGAAACTGGTGGGTTCGGTACCTCAAAAAAGGTTAAGAACCACTGGTTTAACAGGTGAAATTTGGGGGGTAATATGTATATTTTAGGGTCATAGTTTTATCCTATACCACAATCAAGTTACCTTCAGTTGTTATAAAAATGATGTTTACATCAAACATCAATTAGACTTTGCATCATAGTCTATCTAAACGCTTTGAAAATGGCTCCTATCTCTTTAAGAACCCTACCGTTTTTGACACTCCCACTTCAGCACGTCTTCACAACAATGCTTCAGGGGAGGGGTGCTCTTTGGGGYGGGACCTCTGCTGCAGACTGAGCTCCAGGCAGGAGCTAGGTACAAATAGGCGATGCTTTGTACCAKSMARWGTKTWKRSRSMKCYMCAYRKSKMYMMCASRRGAKWYWMRRRKWTKTSWMRMRYRYRYRWRWRWGWSWMARMRAMAMMMTKKGKRTRTKTTYKMKRWGRRKRTRWSMYYWTAWAAWWWTWTTWAARSYYMAAAAARKYMRSTTTKSMWWAWWMMMCSCCYTTTTWAARRAAAMMAWTTTGGACTTTTAACAAGAAAAARGTTATAGCTATTGCACATATGTTTCAATAAATTAAAATACCAGGTCAACACAAATAACCTTTTTCTYGGGAAAATAAAGGTCAAATTAAAAGAAAACGCACTTGTTTCACATCTATTCATCAGGAAAAGAAATTGCCCTTCTTTTTGATAGATGTATTCATATATTCTTAATGTCATTTGAATTTCGAAAAAAAAAAAACAATTTGTAAACATTGAACTCCCACCGCTTGATGACAAGTATTCAGCGCTTCACACGTCACCCCGTTTACAGACTAAAACTGAAAACTCAAGTGTTTCCCTTCACCGTGCCTCCTTCCCTCCTCATTATCATATAAAAAATTCATCATGTGTAAAGCTGAGCCACTGAGTTCATTTGATGCAGCCGAGACATTTCATGGTTATCAAGCTCCATCATTAAGCRTGCTAATTTTAGAACGCTGCTGCAGTGAAAGTTAGTGATGTGTGAGGAGCCTCATGTTGTTTATAATGCAAAACACAAGAGCACAACGGGATCAATCTTAACAGCCGATAAGAGAATAGAAATAAACTGTGTGATGGAAACATGCCCAGTTAATACAACTGATTGCTCTTTGGAATGAGCCTTGACAGTAACCTAAACATTTTAGTTTCTATCATAAAATGTAATAAGAAAGCATCAACCATCTACCTTCWGTAAGATTTTAACTGCTTCACAGTTTGGTGTTGTTGGGTCAAAAATGTYAACATACTTATATCTGCTTGCTCTACCGAATGCTGTTTTTATATTTATTTGTGCTCACGTTTACATGCTATTATCCCCAATAGGTTTAATTTCCTTGCATCATCAAACAAAATAAAAAAATTTATTAATTTAAAAAAAAATCATCAAGCATACACACTGGTTCCAATTTAGTTGAATAGCCCTGCACTACAGTATAACGTTTTAGACAACTTGTGCCAATTTCATGGTGTGACAAGCTAAAGCTAACAGTTGCATGCATTGTGTGCCTTATTTTAGGCATAATGCCGCACTACTTTGCTTGCTTCTGTACTTTAGTCCATATCCTTAGCTTACACACGAAATATATTAAATAAATAAACATCTCAGAATTTTTAATCATGGTAAAGTTTTAAGGTTTTATTTCACCTGAACCATCTGCAGTTCTATCTGACATGCCATGCATGTTAATAGAAATTAAGCCACCACTGTGTCTTCTTTATGAGTCTTCAGATCAGAGAGAGACAGAAGAACCAGTGACTGTTAAATGGAAATGTAAAATATGTAAGGTCTGATACATTTAGTTGGTGAAGAAGAAAAAAACACCACCTGCCATAGTAATCACCAGCACTGTGATGTCTCAGGCTGGTTGGATTATGTCACCTAGCACATGGTGAGATGTGATATATGACTATGCCAGTGGCATACATAGCCGGTAACCCAATCACACATACTATTTTGAGAATGTATGGCTTTTCCCAAAGCACAAATAGGTTTTCTGAGCCTGCTGGATATGCTTTTCCACAGAATGCTTACACTTCGGTCCCCCCTGGGAGGGTATCCATTTCTACAGCCCAGCTGGAACGAAAATGCACATTAGCTATTAGGCCTTTTGACTGACTCAAGTTATTTCACCAACTGTGTGTGCCGGCACATTAAGTGTGTAGCCGTCTGTAGCCAGAGCAGACACTGCAGCAATCTTCATTTGATGAATTAAGACTGATATTTGTTCGCCTGTGGTTAATTCCAGTATGATGTTGGAAGTGTATTTATTTTATTTTAATTGAGSTGCATCTTTGTGTTCTATCATTTGGACGTTTACCACAAAAAGGCATCAGATAATGTTGAGTAACATGTTTTCATTGTGCCCCACTGCTGAAGATGAAATGGCAATAACGTTTTTTCTTGTGTGTGCCTGCCTTGGCTAAGCAACTTGTGAAAACCTAAAAATGGCGTTACCTTGGTCAGTTTTTAAAAACTGAGCTAAAACTTGGTGTGGTGGTAGTTGAAAGCCACCCCAAATGAGTACTTAAAAGTGCTAATTGATTATGTGATACCTGTTTTTAAACCTATGCCATTACCTACATATGAAATGGATTTCAAAGAATATTTCATTAATAACTATTAAATTCACATTTACAACAAATTAACTATTGGTTCCATTATAAGGAACCAATGCAAAATCCACTGTTTTAGCCGTTAAATATATTTTGTTGTGTACTTGGAGTCTCTGAGTGCAGAAAAGTTGAATTTAGTCTCTCCTGCTGCTGCAAAGGTGTCTTTTATGTTTTGTTTGGRTCATGTTTTTCAGCCTGTTCAGTTTTCTCTATTTTCTATTATGTTTTCTGAACTATTACTTCAAATTATCGGCAACGGAATTGCCAAATTAGGTCTGGACTTACTGACTACTACAGTAGTCTGCTACTACAATTTCCTCAACTTCATTCTCCTCTGTTTCTGGCTAAGACCCTGGTTCTGTGTCAGACTGGTTCTGGTTCAGACTCTGGCTCCAACATGTAAGGCTCGATGGACAAGCCTTCCCTTCTTGACATCTTTAAAATTAATTGTATATAAAATGTTTCTGCAAGCTAGAAAATGCTAAAAAAAACCACTCAAGCCAGAGTGGACCAGTCTGGAAGCAGGAGGGGGCGGGGCTTGAGTCGTCTTAAATGAACAGTAACAAAATCAGCTGCTTTGAGACACACATCAGAAAAGAAAGAGGGTCTGGTAAATTTAAAATAAGAAGGAATTCAGACCAAAGCATTGTAATTACACTTTATTAAGACCACAACTGAATGATTTAAATGTGAAAAGGAAGGATTTAAAAGCTTGATATGTCTACTTTAAATCAAGATGTCTTTCACATCTGATTGACTTCAACCAAAAGATAAAATGACACTAGCTCAAAAATCTAAGCACCATCCTCAGCACGCACTCTGAAAGCTAACACATCCTGTGATATCTCACAAGACTGCTCATAATGTCCTTTACAAGATTTGACCAAAATGACTAACTCAACCTCATCAAAAAAATAATTCACTTTAAAACTCTGACATGAAAAGCAGCAGGCAATAYGCATTCACTAAAGTAATGACAGGTCTTCTATTATTCATGTTTTATTTGTAAAAGCTAAAAAAACATGATACGTTCATATTTGAAATGTGGGCTTAGTGTTTTCCACTACATTTACAGTTGCATAGTGGATAAACTTGTGAAAGTGTATAAATCTGTCACCATGTAGCAGCAGAAAAAGCTGATGTCCTTGTACAACATGGGGAGTTACTTGGCAAAACATACTGACTTACTGGAAAATGCTTTTTTTTCATTCATCCTTTTATCCCCTTTCAGTAAGACAAACAGGCCCAGCTATTTTTTTTCTGTCTGGTTTTGTTACTTGGTATTTAGATGGATGCAAAAGAAAGGATACTCTTTTTTTTCTTATTTTTTTTTGTCAGTGTGTCATGTGTTGGTACACAGTGAGAGTTTCTGTTAGCTCTTGTTGCTACACTATGCCTGAAAATAGTTGATGTTTTAAATAGATTTGAGTTTTTCTTGTTGCAGTTAAAGGGTTATTCTGGGAATTTTTGAAGCAATGTTCTGCCAAATAGTTCTCAACTGTTAGTACCTTATCTGCTGTGGCATCATAGAGCACAGACTACAGAAGGTAAAGTCTTTGTCCAGGCTATAGATTCCCAAACAAAACCCCTTTTTTTAAATGTAATGTGTTTTGCAAAATGTAGTGTTTTTTTTACACTGGTATATTATTTTAAGAGGTAAACAATATATAAGCCTGAGAAAGCTTAAAAAAGGGCCCCTTTTTTAACTAGCATTTAGCTCTGCCTGGACACAATTAGTCCAGGTTCTGGGTTTAGCTTCTGACCTAACCTGCCTGTCATATGTTGAAAGCTGGGTAAGGCACCAACCCCCCACACTGCTGAACAGAATCAAGCAGGTAAAGAAAATGGGCAGGAAAAAGTTAGGATAAAAAAACTTATAATGAAACTTCAAGGGTGGAGCTAGAAATTTATTTGAAAGGGATGGCACACGGGTGGCTAAGGYGGGCACAAATAAATAAAACTACTCTGTAGTTGAAAATTTAAGATAYCTGCCACATCTAACTTCAAATGGCTCTAATTCAGATGTTTTTAAGAAATATTGAGCTGAAATTCTGTGTGTGATTGTAACTAAGAAAGACAACAAAAAGTGTCCAGCAGATGGCAGATAAGATTCTTCTTAAAGGGCTGTAG
>NW_013952413.1:1857451-1864671 GCF_001266775.1 Austrofundulus limnaeus | reverse complement strand
CAACACTAAAGCTGAGGTAAATTTGGTCAAAAACAGACCTGGAGATGCCTGTAAAGCCAAATTGGATGTATTTTCCTGCAGCGATACTGCACAGCTACATACATCTGCCGCCGCCACTGCCGCCATCTTCAAGATGGCTGCCAAAGCTAAATTTAAATGGCTACAATACTGAGCTGAAATGTAATATGGTGATACTGAAGAGCAACCTCTATGACTTTCTGAAAGCTAACCCAGCTAGCAAAAGGTTTTTCATTAGCTGCTCATCTCTGAAATGCCTCCGCTTGTCAAACATTTGATGGCACCTGGGGTGGCCAATCAGGTGCCAGAGGTGGCACTTCCTGCCCCTCTGGTGCCGCCCCTGGATAACTTGAGCAAAATGTTGTGATTTTTTTTCATTTACCTAATTTTAAGTGATTTAATTAATTTATTTAATTGTTATTTTTTAACTGAAAACCAACATTCTTCAAACTGTATACAGTAATGCTAAGAGAATGTTTCTATGCAGGAAGAGTATACTCTTGCCTTATTCCCCTTCGTCTCTTCTGTTCCTCACTTTACATTTCCCATCTCATCAGCTGCTTCTAATTAGGACTCTTACAAGCAACAGCAAAAAAAAAGGCCCGGAACCACAGCAGCTAATGAGACGCCAATGACAAGTTGGATCTTTCATGTGCAGCTCTGTTTGTCAAAATCTGTCTTTCACTTCTCCCCTGACACATAAGTTTGTTCAACACTTTGTCTGCCTGCACACCTGTTGACAGGATTAGCAGCAGTTTGAAGTGGGTCACTGAGCTGGCTTGGTTTATTGGCGGAATTTGCAGCTTCTGATGCAGGAGCTTTGTGGTGATATGTTTTTTTTTTTTTTGTGTTTTTTCAGGAAAATCTCAGACATGTTTCCTATGAGCATAAATAATCTACTTGAGAAGCATTGCAATATAAATCTGCACTTATTTTGCTGCATATTGTTTTACATTTTGAGATATTGAAGTTTCAAAAGATAAAAATATTTCATGTTTTCATTTAATTCCATTCATGAGTACACAATGTATGTTATAATAAACATTTTTTTCATTTGAATGTTATATTTTAAACAAAAAAAAAAGAAATCAAGTTAAAGAAGTAAAAGTGATCAGTTTATATAATAAAACAGTATATCTGGGCATATGAATAAGAAGTGGTGGGAGTGTCTGTGTGTGAGGGTATTTAGCTGCTGTTGTTGGTGATCAAATAGAGCAATTTTTCATTTGAAAAAGTTCTATATACATTGTTGGGAAGAGTTATTTCCCAGATGCACAGCTTTATTGAATGGAGAAGCATTTGTTTTGTGACTGTTTGTCTGAAGAGATAATTATGTAACTATTGTTCAACGAGTCCAGCTTGGTTATTAGTCATTGCTTCCAAAGATAAAATGAGCACTTTGCTGCATGTTTTCAACAGTTATTTATGGTTCTGTCTCACACATTTCATTGAACAGTCAGGGTTTGTGTGAAGCCAAATAATAAAGATCATTTAGAAGTTTTTTAATGGTAAAATAAGCTGAGTGGAGTTAGAGGCCTTTTAGTGAGTAGGCCTTTAGAGGCTCAGCAACCTGATAAATAGGTAAAGGTGCTAAATTAGTTAACTGTTTTTGAAACCGTCTCCCTAATAGGAACAGAAAAAATAGAATCATGGGTTAAGCTCTTCCTTCTGTTTGGGGAGAAATTCTGAGTGACCAATTCAATAATACTTTATTTATCCCAAAGTGAATCTATGTTGTAACTCCCATTATCCTGATTAATTTAAAGAGTTGTTATGCGTAGATACTGATGGCTGTGGGCAGGAAGGACCTCCTGTAGTGATCTGTCTTACAGTAGATCCAAAGAAGCCTCTGACTGGAGACACTCTGTTGTAGTATGACAGTCTGATTAGGGTGCTCAGGGTTGTTCATTGTATGGTCAGAAAGCCTGGCAGGGAGACACTTGAGTAAGGGATATAATCCTGCAGCCGTCTCTCAGTAAAACACATAATACTGCACTCCTGATACTCTGGCTGGGTTCTTGTTAGGACCCTTGTTAGGTTCATCCAGCTTGTTCCCCAATGATCTAGTGCCCATCATGATTGATGGAAGAGATGGTTTGAACTTCCTCCTCCTCTCTCTCCTCTTTGCTCCTTGATCCACGGTGACTCCTTTTCAATTCTTCTGGGATTCGGAGCTGTAGTTGAGGTATTATCTGAGGTTTTGAGATGTTAACCAGCTTCTCTAAGTTATAACAAACCACCATGTTGGTTATACATCATAACAAATTTCCAAAAGCAAAATAGGTGTTAGAAAAATCCTTCCAGCTGCACGGCATCTAACAGCACAGAGAATAATCATCCAAAAAAGGTGATTTATTTTATACAGAAAAAGGAGGAATTAAAGTTTAAAAAGAATATTGCAGAATGAAACTAATAGAGCTACTCCACCTTGAGCAGTGCAGTCCCAGGCTTATGTGTCCTCTTAAGTGTTAAAAATGGAGTGAAACAGTTTGACCCACTAAATGGATGACCAAATTCATTTTGTCATCACTAGAGTTCAAACAAGGGCTGTGCTAGAAAAACAGGCATGATCGGTTACATTTTTGACTCTTTATTTGTGATTTTGCTGCACAGCTGCTCTGCTTTTAGCAACATTTGCTATTTTTCATAATTTCATGACTTGAAGCACATACCAAGTTTTTTATTGCTGTTTTTTATTATCAATGTTATTTATTTCAGTTATTTTTATGCTAAATTCATGTGCCACCTGTATTTCCATGGAATCTATAAACAATGAGAACATTTTACTTTGCGTTTTTTGATTCTGTAGTGTTTTGTTTCATGCATTTCCACATTTAGTTCATCAGAACATGACGTCAGGAAAGTACTTTGTTCAAATGTTAATAAAAGATGTGAAACATAGAAAAAAATGCATCACATAGCATGATGTCATTTTTCTATGATCTCATTGTAAACGCACCCTTAACAACACTGCTGCAAAGTGGCCATGACAGCAGAGAAACTCCATTCCTTTAAAGACTCATACCACAGTGGTTACTGTACAAATCCTCAGGAACCCTAAATTAATAGATGTGCAGTGAGCTGGCCTGTTTATTTTTCATCGGAGCGAGAGCAGGATGTTACAGGAAATGAAACAGTTTAGCATAAATCCATTCCTTGCATGCAGAAGTTGAGCCCATCTGCACCTGACAGCTGGACCCAAAGGTTAAGAAGGGCTGGTTGGGCGGGCAGTAATTAGAAAACCAGGGCATCGTGTTTAAATAATTCATTTTGTCTCTGGAGGCAGAGCCAAAAAAAAACATTTTTTAAATTAAATTTAAATCGTTTTTACTTATTCTCTGATTTYAAGTTTGATTCAAATGGTTCCAATCATGTATTTCTTTACTTTATAGTTGTGACCAGTTAGCTGTTAACAACACATTGGTGTCTGCAACTACCTTAAAGGAATCCCTGATTAGTTGTAACATAAGACTTTATTTGATAAACATATATTTTAACTGTAAAATAAAGACTGTAAAAATACTGTAGGCTGTTTAGTTTTTATAGTTTTTAAACTAAAAGTGTGAAAATATATTACACGGATGGGGCCATTTTATTTACACACAAAGCATTCTGGGTAAATGATGACATGGATAGGTCATCAGTGCGAGGCTGCTAGCGAGCTATATCCACCCTGAAGGTTAATCTTGGACCATATCTGACAATTGGTTCTTTTAAATGTAACCAGAGAGCGTTGACAGAGAGGAGAAGGTAGAAATGACTCAGTCTGCAACTGAAAATGTGGATGGAGGACCTCAGTTTAGCTTGTTAGTTTGTTGCGCTAGCGCCAAGCTAATACATATAAGGCAATAGCGTCGGCGCTAGCGCAAAGGCTAACAGGCTAAGCTGAGGTTCTACTTCCATGAAGCAGCTCTGTTGTCCTCCGTCCACATTTTCAGTTACAGGCTGAGTCATTTCTACCTTCTCCTCTCTGTCAACGCTCTCTGGTTTCATTTAAGAGTCAATCGTCAGATATTGTCTGAGATTAACCTTCAGGGTGGATATAGCTCACTCACACCAAGGACCTATCCACGTCATCATTTACCCAGAATGCTTTGCGTGTAAATAAAATGGCTCCGTCTGTGTTAAAATATATTTTTAAAAATTTACAAAACTAAACAGGCTACAGTATTTTTAGTCTTTATTTTACAGTTAAAATATATGTTTATCAAAGAAAGTCTAATGTTACAACTAATCGGGGATCCTTTTAAGACTTTTACAACTAGGAAATTTTGCAGACTAAATCTTAGGTCCAACATTAGAAAGGTTTTATTAATTTTCCACATTATTAAAATATTAAGACAATAACACAAAAATGTGTGAGGGAACACTAATCCATTTTGTAAGTTTGAGTCCCAGTGTAACCTTTACAGTCATTCCTGAACAGATACATGTGGTTTGRAATGAGAAAAATATCTGCCAAACTATTCAATTTCTTTCAATTTTTATCATTTTACTCTGGAAATCAACTAGTTTCTGATCAGCTCCCAATCCTCTCAGTTCTGTTCGTGTTGGAAAACTGGAGCTTTGATCTCTCCTAATTGCAGTGTTTGGATCTGGTGTAAGTAGCTGTGCTCCAGTCTGGCTTGCCACAGATCAAACTGTAATTTTCTCCAAATATCCAGCTGTCCAGCTTACAGATGTGACTACAAAGCAGCCTGGAGCGGCCGTCCACAGCTGTGAGCACAAGTTTGAAAAAAATAAATAAAAATACGGGGTTCATCTGTCAACACATGGTTTCCAGCCAGAAGCGGAGTTCAGGACGGTCTCCTGGAGCGCAGATTTCACAGCCATGATTTTTTTTTTGTTCTTTTTGCTTTTGTTGATATTAGAATAAAACTGAGTTTGATGTTTGATTTGGGGAATTCTGCATCGGTATGGTGCTCGGCTATATCCTGAAAACCAAAAATGGCTGAACAATAAATTTATTCAGGGACATGGCAAATTTGAAACAAAATTTGAAAAGGAAAAAACAGGACTTCTGTAGTTATTTTCCTCTACAGATGAGAATAAACAATGTGGTTTTCAAATGACTGGATATGATGGCTCAGAGATTGTGTGTGTGTGATGTGTATTTTTGTGTTTGTCTGTACAACAGTTTTTTGTGACGTTAATTTCTTTTTAGTCTAACATCTAATTTTCAATGAATTGTTTTTATTTATTTATTATCTAAATGGGTTCATGTAGCTCTGAGGAAGTAATGGAAGAAATGAAAATAGTATACTGTTTGCAAACACATAACTCTTGTAGGATCGTTCTAGAGAGTAAAAGAATCAAATTGTTTGAGCTGATGTTGTGTCTGAAAGCAGGCTTAGAGGCTCAGACGCTGAATTTCTGACGGCCAACACAAATAGATGGCTGCACTTAAAAGAGTGACACTCAATCTTGCATTTCCCAGATGCCAAACACAACTGTGGGCACTAATTAGAGACTAAGAAGAATCGCTGAGGGGTGTGGGGTGGGGGGGCTCATTGTAATACGAGGAGAGGTGCCGGGTGATGACGAGTTTCAGTTGCTGTGCTAGATGGGCCCAAAGCCTGAGGGGGTTAAGGGGGTCTACGGTTTAGCTTTGGTGTGTCTGCCTTTCACACTTCCATGCATTTGCTTTCATTAACAGCCTGCAGCTGACTTTAGAGAATCTTATCACAATTTGTAATCACATCACGGATAACGCTTTGAGGATATGTTTCATAGTCATTATAGAAGTTGGCTCCATCTCTAACTGTAGGGCTTACAGTACTTTTACTTAACTGTTATACACAGTTTATTTTTGTAAAAGTATTGACTGAATGATGCTTTGGATTTTGATTCGTATCCAGCATCTGTAGTGTTGGACTGAATGCTCATAAATATGGACTAAAAAAAAGGTTTTTGTTTTTTTGTCAAAATGATTATAAACTAATGTCAGAGTGGCAATTTATCCTAAAAATTTAAGTTAGTAAATTTGTTTGTTGGATTTTTATTTTATTTTTTACATTTGTGTCATTGCATGACATATAATTGCGTCAAAACCACCAGGGGTTACAAATATATCTCTTGCATTATCATCCATCCATCCATCTATCCATCATGGTTCATTATTTTTTCAACACACAAGAGAAATGTCCATGCCCTTTTTAACTTGTAATTTATAGAAATTAATTCTGAACCTTTGTTTAACCTCAAAAGTACAGTTTTTAAATTAAATGTTGCAGAAATGGCAAGTTTCTCAGTGGATCTGCACTCAAAAATGCAGCCTAGGTGGAGCAGTCGAACACAGATTCACTGATCCTTCAACACAGAGCATCTTCAGAAGACGAGTTGATAAAATAATTTWAAAAAATCTGTTTTTTCCATACATAGAGTGTATTGAACCTAAATCACTGTATTGAATTGCTCAAATGTTCTAACATTGTGAAAAGTGTGCATAGTGTACATACTAGCAGAGGCTGCTAKCTCAGTGCTCAGTAACCTTGGAATCTTGAGGCTGCAGGTTTGAACCCAGATTGCACCAGGAAGCACAAACTCCGTCCGTGTAAAACGACTGTCGAACCCTATATTCGAGGGCGCTTGCTGCTGCGATGACCTCTGCAGAGGGGTGCAGCCGAAAGAAATGCAATGACACAACCTTGCATGCAGACACGCTCTCACAGCATCCAGGGGTATCGGGTTGGGCCATCTGATCTGACCTGCAGATGTTGTCTTTTGCCTCTGCAGCAGGTGCGAACAGATGTCTCCCTCTTCTCTCAGTCGGGTCGACCTAAAGACTGCTGCCCCCACCCCTCCACCCCACCCGCACACTCTGATGACCTTTCTATGCGGTAGCTCTGCTGGAAATGATCTATCTTGCAAAACTGTTTGAGAACAGACTATAAACTCCTCTCTTAACCACTTCTGATGTCTCTTGAAGAGTTACTGCTCTGTTTTCTTTTAAAGATCATCACAGAAAGCAGAGTTAATTTTGCACATTACAGAATATTATTATAAACACCTTTTTTTTTGTCGACATAGCAAAATTTCAGGGATTCTGTCCTTTCAGTTTTGGTATTTTTGCATTTAAACTCCCCTCTCATGCCTATTTTTTTTTTACGGGTAATAACTGCTTCTCTCAGGAGGACAGAACTTGAGATTTAGGAGTTTTAAAAGGCAAAGAATCTGTTAAACCTCTTAATTGTGTGTAACAG
>NW_013952413.1:1852320-1853442 GCF_001266775.1 Austrofundulus limnaeus | reverse complement strand
CTCTAGTAATATATTTACTGAGAAAAATGGTGACGAGTTCAATACTTATTTTACCCGCTGTATATAAATTTGTGTGTTTGTGAATGATCAGTAAATATCGGGTATCAGCCATAGCACCAATAACAATGTCGGATCTCAATATCGGCTGAAATTTTCATATCGGTGCATCCCTAATTTCATTTAACAACGCATGCCTGCTTTGTATTTTGATGTGTTTATCTGCAGTCTTTGTCATTGTTGGGCAATAAATGACCGTACAGTAATATTAGCAGTGATTCAGAGTGCACTAATGCAACAGTGGGTGCATATCTGTGGTCCGTTGCATGTGCATTCCAGTTTTGTTTTGGCAAGGGAAAGGTTAATGTTTAACAGCGTGGTCGGTTCAGCCACTAATGTGTGAACAAAGCACAATGACTGCACTATATAGGCTTGTATTTATTCAGAGTCACTTCCTCCCTTAATAGTCAGCTCTACTTTCCTCACACATGGGGGGAAAAAAGTAGGTCAAGGAAAAGTCATGTTTGAGATAATTCACTCGAGGGGATTGCGCCTCTGATCATTAGATGACACTGGTTAACCCTAGGAGTGAGGTCATAGTCAAGTTACGCCCAGAATCCGGACTGAGTGCTTGCATGTCTGAGCATTTTACAGTGCRCCGAGGATAAATCAAAGGGTTGAAGAGGGTTGGAGGGGCTATCAGGGTGAAGGTGGAGAAGAAGAAAGAAGCATGAAAGGCTAAAGAAATGTTCACATAAAATAAAAAAAAGGTTTTCCTTTTGATCAGTGTTAGTGTTTTGCGGATGTGAAGGAGGTCARTCTTGAGGACTTTCTGCTCTGATGCAGCTGAACAAAAGATCCACAGTAAAGAATCTCTTGAGTGGGACATTCTCCAGCTTCGCTCACAGTGGGCTGAAGCAAAGATGAGTGAGAACWTTTCACTCACAGAGCTTCTGCTGTTGCTTAAAATGACCGTGTCAGGATTATTATTATGATTTTTATTTATGAATCTAAACATTTTGATCCAAATCGAATGCTTTTGTTATTTTTTTCTGTTTTTACCTTTCATATTGTCACATAATAAAAGTATTAAGCAATTTACATTTATAATGATCTATAGATCAT
>NW_013952413.1:1843464-1852069 GCF_001266775.1 Austrofundulus limnaeus | reverse complement strand
ATCAATAACAAACCATAAAATCCAATAATAGAAACAAAACAAAGCAAAAAATAAAACTTCAATTCCTCAAACAATAATTCCTATAAATACACATTATACAGTCCTATTCTTCTTATAGTCTTATCTCATTTCTACCAACTTGTATTGTACTGCAGCGTTTGTATCTGGAGTCATGCAATAAAACCTTAAATATACATTTTCTCATTACTCATGGTGTATTTCATGAGGTGTTTTTTTAGAGCCTACAGTAATGGGGATATAATTAAAAACATGTCATTGTGATGGAGTGCCAAGTTTTAATCATATGAAAGTTTTCGGCTTGTTTCCTCCTCTACCAGCAAAGAATTTAAAAACAGTCAATCAAATCCAGTATGTTGTAACTTCTTGCACCGAGGGGGGGAATGAATATATCAAAAGATATTGACATCAAAGTTAAACCAAAGTACTGCGTTTATTTGTGTAGTATGATGCCTTTAATAAACCTGTTGCTGAAACTACTTTTTTATTTAATAAAAAAAAGTTAAATAGAAAAGAGGAGTTGTATTTCTTTTTTTTTATTTATTTTTTTTTTTTTTTTTTTTTTTTTTGCCTAAAGGAGAGCATAATTTATTCTGCAAAGACAGTAGCCTGCATTTTGGTGAGATTGTTTGCACTTGAGGCCAAACTCTTTGTGTGGTTATGAAAGAGGCTTTTCATCAAGGAGTCATGCCTGGGCTTTTTTTTTCTTTGCATCTGGCTTACTGTCATTCACTCGGTTCCCACCTGGCTCCACACCAAGCCAAAATGAAAAGATCAAAGTATAAATTTAATAAGAACTGCTCCTTTTTTTCCCTTTTTGTAACAAATCATTCTTTTAATCAATTCATCATTTGTATTTTCTAAATTTCACTTTTTTTAAAAAACAAAAAAGAGGAGAATTTGTACATTTTGGTCAAATCTAGTTTATTAGTTGATCAAAAAAGTGTTTGAACATTTAACAAAAAGCTATCAAATGTAATTCATCACAAGATAAAGCTCATCTGATACCATCTATAAATGCAATACATGAAAGCAAAATTTACCTCATTTATCTGTAATTACCCTTAATTGTTCTCTTAATTCCTTCACTTAGCATTAATTGTTCAGCAGATGTAACAAGCTGCAGCAGGCCCCTTCAGGCTTTGGATTTATTGTGCTCGAGTTAAATAAACTACCAAAGTCTAGTTGTTTTATCTCTCTGTCTGAACTTGTGTAATGCAATGATAAAACACTATAGTTCCCTATAATGAAGAAAAAGCAACTGGTTATTGATCCATACCATCCAAGTTCATTCATCCATTAATCAACCCCACTTTTATGCAAACAGCTGCTGGAGCAAGGTGACATTGGCTGTGAAGCAGGGTTTGCTTGTCAATCCATCAACAGAACTAACATAGAAGAGACAGACAACCATACTTAATTAAATCCACAACCAATTTAGAATCACTAAATAATACGCCATGCATTTACACTGTGGCTCTAAGAGAAGTGCAGCTATTATTTTTTAAGATCTGCTCTATGCAGTTGTACATAAAGCTGGGACGGGTAGATCAATAGATTGAATGATTTCTGTCTGTCGACTTCCACTCGTTGCTTCAGGTTGATGTCACTGTTGAGGCTCAGGTGGGAAAATCCTGGCAATTGTTCGTCTGAAGGTTACAAGGTCTCCTGACGCCCTGCAGGAGATGAGTGACACGCTTCTTCTCTATGATTAAAGCCGTCACTGGTCCCAGCGACGGCTTTGATGCTTGGTGAAACCCATATGAGTGTAATGTCGTTAATCTACTTGGCAGCTAATGATTTATAGATACTGTCACAACACATGCTTAAAGACAAAACCACAGGCAAGCCAAAAGAAAGAGAATATTGCTATTTAAAATAATATGTGTATTTTGAGTTCAGATTTAATGTTCTGTCTCTTCAGTCTGCTAATTTCTCCAGTCAGTATTTCTACATATCCAGGCCTTTTACTCAGCTGAGTCAAGATTTTATGGTATAAACTAGATAGCACATAAGCGGGCTCCATAAATTACGGAACCCGCAAGGGGACATGGGAGAAAAAAAGTTAATTAAAATGGATCCTGGCTTTGGTTCTTGGGATCCTGAGAGCTAAAGTCGGGATCCTGAGAACCAAAGTCGGGATCCTGAGAACCAAAGTCGGGATCCTGAGAACCAAAGTCGGGATCCTGAGAAAGAAAGTCAGGATCCTGACTTTCTTTCTCAAGATCATTTGAAAGTTTCTCGGTATCCTGACTTCGATACTTTTGAAAATTCCAAGGGTCAATTTTGAGACATTTGAAGTCACGGCGATGGAGGACACACACACTTACTGAGCCCGCGAGGGGACATGGGAGAAAAAGTAAATAAAAACAGATCCTGACTTTGGTTCTCAGGATCTCGAATTTCGTTCTCGAGAACCAAAGTCAGGATCCGTTTTTATTTATTTTTTCTCCCATGTCCCCTCGCGGGCTCCGTAGTTAAAAGTCTTTGAATTTTAAGCATTTTTGTATGTYCAGACACCCCCTGTTCAGATGGAGCCCCCTTCAAATATGGGGTCTATTGTAAAACCGTTGGCAGGCACAGTGTTGGTCGGACACATTTATATTCCTCCCAAATTTCGTGCTGCTAGGTGCATGCCAAAATTTTATTTATTTGGGTGGGGTCTGAGGGGTGAGGGTACTCATTGGTGGGACCAATAGATAGCCCCTTATCAAAGCTAAAAATAATAATAATAATAATCTGAAGCTTCTATGTTGAATAGTTTTGGAGTTATAGGCATTTTTGCATGTCAAGACATTCCTTTTTCAGATGGGGTGGGGTCTGTGGGGAGGTGGGCAGCCTCATTGGTGGGCCAGATAGCCCCTCATCAGAGCTAAACAACAAAAAAAGGAAGCTACGCTTGTGGGGGATCATAATAAACACTTTGGTTTCCCATCTAAGTGGGAATCAGAGGCTTTTTCTTAAATTAAACTGTCTGACAAGATGGTAAAAACATACCTGTTGTTATTATTGGACCTCTGGTCAACATTTTATACAAATACATGCCTCACTGTAGCTTATAACAGACTTAACTTTGTAATTCAAACCCTCATCACTCCAATAATACAAACAAAAAAAACTCATGCAAACCGAAAAGAAGGTTTAAAATGTTTTTACTTTTGTTTTTATGTTTGCTTGTTTCAGGAGTGCAAGATTCCACTCAGGAAAAGGTCTTAACAGTGTCTGGAGAAGGAATGGTCCACAGCCCAGACTTCCCACACACTTATCCCAGGAATATCGTGCTAGTCTGGAGGCTTGTGGCAGCCGGCAACATGAGGATCCAGCTGAGGTTTGATGAGAGGTTTGGTCTCGAGGATCCAGAAGATGGAATATGCAAGTAAGCCAAAAAACATAAAATAAAACATTGTTTGTCACACAAACGTATGATTTTGCAGTGGCGGATCTAGGATTTTTCTGAGTAAGGGGCCATCAAGGGGCCACAATATTTATAGAGGTGTCAAGTCTTTGTTCGACAACCTTTCACACAAATTACCAGTGTATACATTTTACACTTCAAACACCTGTAATGTAATGAAATTTTTTTAAAAAGGTACTACTTTACAATAAGCCCCACCCCCCCTTTATAGATGGCTGTTAAAGAGTTTGGTTTATTAATTAATCTGTAAACACTTTAAAAATTATTAATATGTGTTTATTATGCAATAATTAAGGACGAGGAAGAGGAAAAACTGTCCAGTTTCATTTATTAATGATTTATAAAGTGTAAACTTTACAAATGAATTAAGAACCTATCTATAAACTCTTTATAAGCCATCCATAAGGGGAGCTTGATTGTATAGAGGTAAATTCTCCTCACCAGTTTTTCATACATTTTAATGTACATAGATAAAATATTTTCAAACACACAACATGTGACAAAATCCACCCATCATTTGTCAGTTGAAAGACTTTTTTGCAGGATTKTTCACATTTTAAAAGAGAAGAATTCTGTAAGCTTGATTCATTCTGGACTTTACTATTTGACTCATTAGAGCAACTAGTGTTTGAACATGGAACTGCATGCACCATCATCACCCCCAGGTAAAGGACAGATGCGTGACAGGACAGGGGCACTTCAGGGGACCAATCAGATTTCAGCTGGGGTCAATGCCCCTGTGGCCCCACCCCTAGAACCGCCCCTGTGATTCTGTCATATCTGTTAACTACCTTTTGAGATTTAAAAACATTGAAACATATCTTTGTTTGTTTACCTCAAATTCTGACATCTCAACAATAATTCTGTTAATCTTGAGTTAAAGGAGAACATAGGTCATTCTTAAACATTTTCCTTTGCTTGCTTGGCCAGCGACCATCAGATAGGGGCTTTCCCAATGACCTGACACATATGTGTTTGTCAAAGGTAACAGTGTGTCTTTGAATAGTAGTTCATCTTTAAAGATTTAAAGTCACACAGTGGCCATTGGTGAAATTGCCTTTGGCCTGCCATGGCAGCTCATGAACATTGAAAACCGAACCTCAGAGTGATTTGTTTCATCCAAGACGCCTCGATGACGTTCAGTCCAGCGTATTTTACAAGATGTAGTCGATTTAATTTTAGCTGATAACAGACTGGTGTAAATGACACTCCACACCCTGCAAATGGCAGCACATAAACCCAAACTCACACCAAGTGGTGCGGTAAATCATCATCTTCAGTGGGGAAGCCCACTTTCAGCCACTGATAGGCTTTGGCTTTGTTGTCATGCAGTTTAAAGCCAGATCCCAATTCCCCAACGATCGATTTACCCTGTGTGCATTATGCTCAGTACCTTGGTGTCGATATATCATGACTGAACGGCTGGCATATTGGAGGCCAGTGAGGGAAAGGTGGAGAGGACTATGGGGAGGGTAGCATCACTTCTAATTCCTAGAGAGCCCCCTCATGGATAACAAATGGAAGTGCTCTTTCCTCAGAGCTCACAACAGATTACTGTTTCTCTTGTGACTGAACATAGAAGGCAGGGAGAAAATGTTTTTTTTTAATAAGCATGTCCTTCATACACTGATGSTTATTGGAAACTATGTGTGTCTGATTGGAGTTCTGATCTTGATCCAGAATCTTGATAGATATGTGTTTGCTGCTACTATAATTGTATTAAATGCATTAATGTGCTTCTATTTTGAGTTTATGCCTGTGCTTTGTATTATTCATTGTTTACTGTTTATTGGAAGATGTAAACAACTGTTTGTGAGAAAAGGTAGTGCACCCCCTCACACACACGTACACACACACACACACACACACACACACACACACACAGGTTTGTTTTTACATCCTCATAAGGACCGTGGATTGATTTACATTCATTTTTCTGGTAATTTTTATAGCCTGACCCTGACTATTTACCCTAAAGGTACCCGTAATGGAAATAATACTTTTTGTTTTTTGCCAGTAATTCATGACATATTTTAACGACCCGGGTTTTCACGATGCATTGTTTATCAGCAGATAGAATGATTATAGTCAGAACAAGATCTGCTAACAACAATCATTCTTAGATATCACTTGTGTTTTTGTGTTTTCCCTTGACCCAGCATTTCCTTAGGATGAAATCTTGCTTTATTAAGATGGCATAATGGTGTTTGTTATAAATGAGGCCTCAACTGGCTCAAAGGAAGCAAGAGCAGAGAGCAGGGGGACAGCCTGATGGCTCTATGTTTTTCTCAGTAGCTGCGTTTCCATTGACCATGAAAATGCGCAAATTAGAATTTTCAAAATAAATTTGCTCAATAGAAACACGTCATTTTCGAAAAAATTACGTTTTTCAACAAAATGTTTTTGCGCTAGGATGAGGTGGTTATTCCGGCCGTATCGAAATTGGTATTTTTCGCAAAACTGCAATGGAAACACTTTTTTTGCATCACAGGAGTCCCGTGATCAACAACCGGCTGTTTCTACTGGCAAAAAGGACGACGACAAAGAACAAAACAGGAAGTAGAAGTAGTAGTAATCTCACGTAAGTACTCACCGACTACAATTTCCCAAAAACACAGCATACGTAGCCGCTCCCAAGTAGGGGCTTGTTGCTGAAAAACCTTGATAAGACGCCGACTTCTCCTCTGATGATGAGCACTAGTGTCGTGGTAGCAACATGCTATGTGTTTACATCCGTCGCCGCCATGTTTGTAATGACTTATTGCGAGAACAAACATATTCACACGTGACTTTAATAGCATTTCTTACTTAATGGAAACACAACAGTTGCGAAACTGTGTTTTTTCGACATTAACAGAATATCGACAAAGTTTTGCGCACATTTGCAATTGAAACGCAGCTTGTGTTCCTGTTGTTGCTGTAAATCTCAGCTGATCATTCCACAGAGTATACCTTCATTCTTGGACCACATATTTCTGTCTTTGTTAAAGAAAGATTTCCACAACAGTACCTACCTGACCCTACAACTAACTCTAAATCAGTTCACATCTTGGTCCTAAACCTTCCCGAAATTACCATCTGTACCGGTGGGGACTGGGCTTTGGTCCCCACGTTGCACATTCTGTCCCCACAAGGCTGTCTTTTTCTGGAAAATGGTTCCCACAATGTAGCAAAGACATGCTCCCACACACACCTGTCTAGTGTCGATTGCCTGCTGATAAATAAGGTGAGCCCTCCTGTCAAAAGCTTGCRAGGCTAGGCTGCGCTGTGGGCCAGGGTGCAGATAGACAACTTTTAGTGTTGTTCCCTTTTTACAAGACTCCACTTGTCAGAGACCTGAAAGCGAGGCGTGTACGAGACAATAACAACATCCTCTCACAGGGTCAGAAAAGTCAGAACACATCTACTGCTCCAACCCCTGACTAAAGCCCAACAGATTTTGGTCGGATCCCAAGATCCAGACTCTTGGCAGGGATTGGCAGACAGATGAATGCAGCATGCAATCACAAGACTGTCTTTGTGCCTTTTTTTTCTCCTCTCTTAAACACTCTCCATTTCTAACCCTGACACAGACTCACACACTCAAGCCCCTGGCCAGTTCTGCTACTTTTATCTTTTATGAGCGTTTAAAAATTCATTCACAAAATTTTCCCTCAGACCTCTATTTTACTGGTGTCAATACGTGGGGAAAAAAAAAGGGGGGGGAACAAAAATTCAGATTGGTGCCGTTGGTGCCCGTAACAGTGCCGCCGCAACGGCTCGAGCAAATAACCGCGGTGGCCAATCTGCTGATCCACAGCAATGACAGGGGCTCAACAACGAGAACAGAGGGAGATGTGTTTCAGGTCTGGTTGCAGCCCCCCCGGAGCAAGAACTCTCCGCTAAGATGAGAGAGGAGCGGTGCAGTCGAGATGCTCATCTGCTATTCTGTTTGTCTGTGGCGAGATGAAAAGCATTCTTAGCAAATCCACTGGAGGAGAGGCATATTGAAGAGGGATTGCTCTTGCTGCTGGTTGGCATGGCAGCAGAGTCGTGCTTGGCAGCTCCCCGACACGACTATTTTCAAAAGGCATTCATGCCCTCTGTCTGCAGTCTGAAAAGAGATGACTAAAAAATAGTTTGTTTTACTAATTTGCACCCTCTGTGGCAGACGATGGATCGATTTAATAATGCAGAAGATGAACGATATAGGAGTAAGAGTGAATATTAGACAGTTTTTCTTTGCATATCCTTAATTAGTTTTTTTTCTGACAGCTRTGTAAGGATTCCTCTTTTGTTCTCATCCTGTTTACTGTATCTGTTCCTAGTTTGGTATGAGTGTCAGAGCACTGGTTAATTTGAGAATGCACTGTTTAACGTGGTGGTTCTGAACACATGGTGATGTGTAATGATCAGGACAGTCTGCATTATTGATAAGCCATCTGTCCATGCTCTGGAGTTGTCAAGAGTTTTTTTTAAAAGCTACATCTCATAAAAAAAGTACTGAAAGTAGATCATTTTCCAAAATTGCTTTGTCCTGATTCAGGTTTAATTTAAGTAAAGGAATATTACATTATATATTAATGTTTTTATATATAAATTTTGAAAGACGTCTAATATTGCATTGCTTTGTAATTTTGTTTGTGCTGTATAATTTTCCAAATAAAGAAAAGTAAATACATATATTTACTCATGTCTACCTCTTTTATTTACCTTTATAAAAAAATCCATTTTTAGCTTTCTCCTGTACTTCCATGTTGTTTAATAGAAACCAGCTGGAATTGAATCTGTCAAGCTTGTGAGAAATGCAAACAGTGTCCTTGAAATCCAAATATCTGAAYTGGCAGCAGTGAATGAAAGGTTAGCGTGCCTGTTGACGCAAATGGCATAGTGATTAACTCTAGACTGAAGCGTCGGAGGAAAAAAAAAGCCATTCTGAATGCAGCGCAGCCTACCAACAAGTATAAATAATAAAGGCTGAACTCCTGAACTGATCATCTTAAAAGCGAARGGTGGTCAGTGTTAGCACTGGCACAGCACGGCGGTGTGGAGTGTGACTTCCACTCTTCATAATATTTAACGGTCTTTAGTTTTGGCAGGTTGGCCTGGAAAATAAGACTGCAGGGAGATTAGAGGGTCACAAGATTAGGGATGGAACAAAAGAAAGGATGGTTCATATATATATATATATAT
>NW_013952413.1:1838000-1843429 GCF_001266775.1 Austrofundulus limnaeus | reverse complement strand
TATATATATATTGCCGAAATTAGAAGTATTTTTTTCTTGATTTTGCCTGTCTAAGTAATTTAAACACATATAGAGAAATATAGCTGTATGTTACAATGTTTAGAAAAAAAGCCATAGTAAAACAAGCCAGTAAAATGGCCACAATTATTGGCTGTAAACTGCTTATGCTGCAATAAATATCAAATGTGTTTCATTAATGTTTGACAATATCCCATATTTTTATTGATTTTACTAAAAAGGTACTTGTTAATTATTATTAGTAAATTGTTGAACTCATATAGCACTTTAAGAAGTCATCAAGGCTACAATGTAGTCAACAGCAGGCAAGAGTGATGAAGTGTCTTGCCCAAGGACACAATACCATGCCATACCAACTTTATTTGTAAAGCACTTTAAACACCGACAGGACCAAAGTGCTGCACACAGTCATAAAATACAATACAATCATAAAATAGAAAAATAAAAAATAGTAATCAAATAAAACAGATAAAAACACAATGAACAAAGTCACACATCAAACATCACCTATTTTGACAATAGCCTAGGAATAAGGTGGGTCTTAAGAAGTGATTTAAAAACAACAAGTGAAAAGGCCTGTCTTATATCCATTCATCAGCAATAAATAAATCTGTATGTCGTCAGCATAGCAATGAAAAGCAATCCCATGTTTCCTAAGAAGAGAGTCAAGTGGAAGGAGATGCAATAGAAAAAGAACAGGGCCCAGAACCGAGCCCTGTGGAACACCACACAACAGTGGAGCAGTGGAGGGCACAATGACTGAGACGGATGGAACCGGCAACACACCGGTCACGGGATGACTCCCACAAACCCCTCTGCCACAGCCGCCCCATAATTATTTTATTGTACTAACAAAGCACAGAAACCATAAAGTAATAAAGTTATCATAAAGCAAAACCTATAAAACTTTGAGATGATTCTCTCACAAAAAAGCCAAAATGACTTAAAAACCGTTTCTCATAAACTGCATTCATAAAGTGAAATGTTCCAAATTAAAAAAAAAAGTTAAATAAATTTGAAACACATAAATGACATTTGATTAACTAAAGTAATAAATTGATATTTCTCTGTCTTGACTGCACCAGGTATGACTTTGTGGAAATAGAAGATCCGATTCAGAAGACGGTCCTGGGTCGCTGGTGTGGGTCACAGTCGACACCAGTAAATCACAAATCTGAAGGCAGTCAGATCATCATTCGCTTCGTTTCGGACGAGTATTTCCCCTCGGAACCTGGATTTTGCATCCACTACTCCCTTCTGCCTGTGGTATGTAACAACTAGAAGCATGAAGTGTGCAGTTTGTCTTCTCAGTGTCAGTTTTTAACACTTAAATGTAGGGATGCACTGATCAGGGGCGGAGCCAGGGGGTGGCCAGGGGTGGCCATGGCCACACTTTTGCTCAGTTGTAGAGCGTTTTGTCATGACTAATCATGCAAAGCTGTGGTCCCCACCACAAATTAGGTTGACTCCAAAAGTTAATCAGATGTAGATCCATCTACTGATTACTTTCTGAGAGTTTCATTGCAATCAATCCAGTGGTTTATGAGATATTTTGCTACCACTATATAAACACACACAAGCATTGTACTTCACGCAAACAGACACGGGGGGAAATATAATTTCCCTTTTGCCATTGCCAGTGAGCAATAAAGACTTCCAAACTTTAAAAACAACTCAATGATTATGACTACCACTGTTTGATCTGCATGTGCATCTTATTTTGGGATGCAAACTTACTTTGAATAACCCTTCAAAATTTCCGTTTTAAAATGTGGAACACCTTCAGTTTACAGGACACCCCTCGGTTACATGAAATACACTCTTTTTTTGGCGAATGTTTTGTTTAAAATAAGTCTTTCTTGTTTTTTTCTTTTACTGACTGATAAAAATTCAGAGCACGCAGCAGAGCAAAAGATGTTCATTTTAGATGCTTTTATCTTCTGCAGAAGAAAGTATGTTTTTATTCTTCAATCTTGAACAATCAAGCTTACATTTTCTATGTTGACCTCTGAAGCTTAGCTGTGGCTCTACATCCTGCCAGATTACTCTGACACCTGAGGTGTTGCAATGCCACTGATTGTTGCTTGAGGCTGAAGCAAAGAAAATCTGTAAATCTACATTCTCAAAGTGAACTTTGAMCTCGGCGGGGAAGATTTCTTTTCAGGACCCTGAAATGAAAGCACTCATGGCTACCTGTGGTATTTTACTCCACTTACAGCTAAAATATAGTAGAAGCCTTTTGAACAAGGGGCTATAGACAATAATCCTTCACAAAAAAAAAAAAAAAAAACTAGAACACTTACAAATTCCAGTGAAGTGTAAGTTGCTGCATTTTATTAATAAATAAAAATAATAAAAATCAGTTTTAAAAGTCTATTGTGCTTTATTTTAATGTTAATACAGAAGTCAAAACTTTATGTATTGAAACACATTGACAATCTGGTGGGTTATCACTCTTACTTTTATACTTTTGCAATTAACACTTATGTACATATTTTTTAGCCAATATGAATATTCAGATATTCTCTCTCTGTGCACAGATTACTTATGTTCATTTTCTGCAACAGAACAAATCAGTGTTTATCTCTTTCTGATCTTCATCTTAAGATTTGGTTCTACCAATTATCTATTGTCAACATTTTAATGTAGAAAAAAAGACTTGATTGCCCTGTTGGCCTCCTCCCTTGTTCACCTTATTTGTACATCTTTCTTGCTATTTTCCTTCTGATATGTAGGCCACACACAGATACCTGCTTTTTTTACAGCAACAAAAGCACAGAGATAAACTAAAGAGAAAACGGCTGTGTTTTAACTTGCCATGTCTCGGTTTTGTTAACTTGCTTTAAATAAACAATTCTTCTCATTAATCCCCAGTGAAAATTACCATCTGTTGTTACTGATTCCATTTAGAATTCATTCTATTCACTCTGTAATATTTTGTATTTTAAAGGGTTTTTTTCGTGTGTTTTTCAGGCTTGTCAACAATGTGATCCTCTACAACTTTAAAACCAAAAAATGTGTGTGTACAAATTGGTAAAGAGTTTGGGCAATAACAGAGGCCATGATTTGTGTCAAGGCTGATATATACATTACGATGGAGTATTAGGGCCACACAACAAGATATTTTTAAATCACGAGAATAAAATCATACTATTACGATATTAAAGTCACATAAAAAAGCCATAATATTATGAGAATAAAGTCGTAATATTACGAGTTTAAAGTTGTAATATTACGAGATATTACTGAGAGGAGACCGCTGCAAATGAATCCTGCATGCGCAAAGTTGCCACTGCTCTTGCCTTGTTTCTAAAGTGGGATATAATATTTAATGTGATGTTTGTTCTCTGGTACTGTCTCTGTAAAATAAATGTCTGGACCCAGCTGTGTTTGACTCACAGATCAGTCACTGCTTCACCTCATCCTCCCTGTGCCTCGTGATATCTCACAGTCTGCAGGTTAAATTTAAGATTATCACCAATTTATTTAATTTATGTAATGTGGATCTAAGCATTAAAATCATAAAAATATTTTTATTTCATTAAGTTTATTTGCAGTTTTAAACATATTTAGTGTTTTCCTTCACTTTTTTTCTCTTTAACATCTCTACTATAGCTCAGATCACAATTATTGGCAAACATATTAGGTGATGATGTAATCTAGCAACTTGAGTTTGATTTTCCTAGAAAATGAGTTGGTTATATTCATGTTTTTTGCACTTTATTTTTACATGATGTTACTGGCTGGAAAGCTGTGAACTTTATTCTTTTTATATTTATGAATTTTTTTCTATTTATTTATAGACTGTCCTGTGAAGTTCACACAGTGTTTAAGAAGTTCACTTAACAAACATGAAAAATTAGAAATGGTGAAAAGGTAAAGATGCAGATTTGTTTGCTTTATTGTTATCTGTGCTTTAAATAAATCTTGTGTTGTTTATTATAAAACAGACTGATTTATTGCTTCTGTTTGTTGGAAAATATTTGAAGACATTAAAAAATAATAATCACACATTAAATCGCAATTGCAATTTATAGATAAAAAAATCGCAATTAAATAATTTTCCAAAATCGTTCAGCCCTAGTCTGGATTAAAGTAAATTGCAGCCCACAAATACTGGTTTAAATTGCATTGTCCACACTGCAGCTATATATACACTCAGTTTATTCTGTTTACAAATATGAAATGTTAATTTAATCCCCAATATTAAAAGTGTGGTGGGTGCAGAAACCATCAGGAGCAAAGCTCAGGGCTTTGCACGTTAACTTTGTTTTCCCTTTGAACCTCCCTCTCTTACAGAGAAGGAACTCTGAACAGCAGATCTCTGTTTCCTCTGTGGTCAACCAGCAGCTACTGGGAACCTCATGCCATGCGGGGGCCAGCACTTCGGTTTATATTTAAACAAGCAGTGATTCCTTATTTACCACTTCCATGGAATGAAAGAGGAGGAAAAATAAAAGACGCTCTGTAATTCACAGGAAGAGATTTTAGTGGGGGGAGAGAAGTGAAACGGCCGAGGCGAAGAGGTTGTTAAAACACAGAGGAGAAGGAGCCTGTTGAACGGAGCATGACGGGTGTTGAGTGGTGGGCGTTGTGGCTTAAAGGAGCAAACAAAACATACATCATTGTCTTTGTGTGATCCTTTGGCCTCTGCGAGCTTGTTTATTTTAACGGATTGAAGTGATTTTTACACAGTAGAGATGGAACTCGTGCACATTTGCCTACACAACATTACAAACACAAAAATGTACTTGACGGTGACAAAAAAGAGCCTTGGGGAGTATAATTAAAGCGAATGCAAAAATTGTTGGAATCATTAAAATCCGATCTGCTTTTAGCGTCCTCAATTACAGTTAATTATGTAGAATGAGTGGRAAAAAAACCATGCAAACCAAACCTTGATGCTTACTCACAGTCCCCTTGTGCAAGGAAGTGGTTTGAAACTGCATGCAAAAGAGTCAGATATATTGTTTTCAGAGCTCTCCCAGGATGCTATTTCAGATTTGTCATCTCAACAGAGTTAGCTAAACCTGTCATTTTAGTTACCAGGAATACGATTCTGTGGTTGTGTGAGACAAGAACAAAAATCTTTCTGTCAAAAACAGCATGAAAACAAGTTCTTGAGGGCCAGGGGCTTTCAGACAGTTGTGACACTGCATTGTTGGGCAATGTTTTTTTTTTCTTTATGATAAAACACATTCAAACTTTTACAAACCAGAACCTGATCTCAAATCTCACATAGGTATGGCAAAGAATGACAATTTGACTCTATATATTTTTTATAAATGTCATTTTCCAATTGCCTTAAATCGGGTCTGCAACCTTTACGATCAAAAGAGACGTTTGTGTTCCTTGTCTCCATATTAAAATATGTCCAGAACCACAAAACAAGCTACAACTGTGATATCAAC
>NW_013952413.1:1835450-1837560 GCF_001266775.1 Austrofundulus limnaeus | reverse complement strand
TTCAAAGAGCCACTGCAGAGGGACCAAAGAGCCACACGTGGCCCCAGAGCCGCACATTGCAGACCACTGCCTTAAGTAGATGCACGCTGGAGTTAATACGATTGAACAAGCTGCCATCAGTTAAGTTTTATCCCATGTTGAGGATTCAGCATCACTTTATACAATTTGAAGCTAGTATCCCACATATTTGTGCAGATTTGATCCATRTTTTTCATATTGCTAATATCATTGACACCAGACAAAGGTTATTGTTTTGGCCTCTTTTTTTAAATCCAAGAGATTGCAGTAGTTTGAACCTCGGCTGGATACTTTTTGAGTGAGATGTTAATTTTTAAACTTGCATGGTATTCTTCTTGGTACTCTTCGTGTTTAAGTATAAAGGGCTTTATCCATGATTTTATAGACCCCAAAGGGAATTTGTGATCAATACATGGAAGTCTGAATAATATAGCAGAAAACCAGTTGAATCTCTTCTAAAAACTTTATTCTCCAATTAGCTCCACAGCAGTACACAGCAGCAGTCAGGCTTTTTGGCACCTTATCCGAAACTAAACGAGTAACAAAGTCTCAGGAGCAGCAGCTGTCCCTGGCTGAATACTGCACACAAGARCTAACAAAAACCTCTGCCCCAATAATAATGATGATTCCATCTTTTTTTTAACAAATGTCTCTTCCTGAATGTGGTACCTTTTACGTCAGACGTTAGAACRTAGCYAACTTTTGTTTATGAAGACAGAACATCAATMAGATATGGCTGCAATGATCARAACGTATAAAATACAAAAAACTGGATCTACATTTAATCAATCGGTAACAAACTTCCTTCAAACCTTACAAGTGTGCGTTTGGGGATGAAAAGGTCACACTTCTGTCTCTGTTGGTTGTGTCATTTTCCTCCATGTGCTCCACAACTAAAATACCGTGAACCACCTGTTTTTTTGTGGGGGTTACAATCTCAGACTACAGAATTATGAAAAAAAAAACGCAAATATTTGACGCAGTCCAAAAATATCCCATTATATGCCCTAAAAATGCTCCCAATACATAAAATATACTGTAGAAATCAATTTTAATTCAATAAAAATACTGTAAAATTTATGGGTACTCACCAAACTGAATTATATTGATTGTCCAGTAAAAAKGAGATTTACAATGTTCCTAATCGTTGCCTCATTCTTCTTGTAGCGAACTGTGCTTTTGTTGACGTAATGGCGCTACGGCGGCATGACTTTGTTATTCCTGAAGTAAACCAATCAAACTTCTCCTTGAGGGTCTTTAAAAAATGGTGAGTGCTAAACAGTTAGCCGTTAGCAKCTACACACGGTACTGTAACAATAAACAGATCCAAACGGTGCACAGGGCCCACTTCACGTACTGTAAAAAAAATTTGCGAAAGACTGAGTCCGCAAACTGTCAAACGTGATTTTTGCGGGTGTTCACTGTAAWTCAAATCCAATAAATCACATTTGAAATAAAATACTGACATGCACTTTCACATAAAACTCTGCCAGATAAAATTTTAGATGCTACAGAGATTTATTTAAATTCTTTGGCGATGTGTTATTTGTCCAAAAAATATCAGGGCATTAATTTATCTTCTCTTGTCAGAATCATAGTTTTGTATGAGTAAATAAACAGTTTTGCTAACTATTCTGTAGTTTTTTCTTTGCTTTTGTGCTGTCCATTATGTCCTGAACTGACCTGGTGGCTCACTGGGTCCACAAACATCTGTTATCTACTTGTTAAATCAAATCAACGTCTTTATTTATTTATTTATTTTACTTTGCTCTAAGCCATTGTTGAATGTCAATCTACTCACCGTCTTTCATTCCTTGCTGTTTCTTTGGAACTCCTGTGGACATTTTTGTTTTAGTTAACCTTTTCCATTGTTCACATATAACCCCCAGTCAGTGATTTTATTGATTTCCTTTCTAAATTTATGGTGGTTAATTTGTGTGCTAGCTTTTCCAAAGTTCTCTAATGAGTTTTCTCAATATCTTCTTAAACCTCTGGAAACCCTAAGTGTCCCCATATGAAGCTGAGCAAGCACAGTGCTGTTAATTGAAGCAGTGTGTGTGTGTGTGTGTGTGTGTGTGTGTGTGTGTGTGTG
>NW_013952413.1:1832285-1833436 GCF_001266775.1 Austrofundulus limnaeus | reverse complement strand
TTCTAAACTATTATGTCAAAATTTCTGCGACAGAACTTCCAAATAAGAAAAATAAAATTAAGTCAAATTAAATAAAAATAAAATAAAACTGCCAAATAAGGTCTGGACTTAACAACTACAATTTCTTCATCTTTATTCGCCTCTGGTTCTGGGTCAGACTCTGGCTCCAACATGTAAGGCTGGATGAACAAGTCTTCTGTTATTGACATCTTTTAATTAAATTGTAAATAAAACATTCCTGCAAGCTAGAAAACGTAATCCCCTCTCTCAAACCATAGTGGACCGGTCTGGAAGCAGGATAGGGGCGGTGCTTGAAGCGTCTTTAAAGGAACAGTATTATTTAAAACCAACTACTTTGAGACACACAGCAGACAGGTGGTGAAAGAGGTGCTGGTAAAGTTAAAATAAGGAGGAATTMAGAAAAWAATCATTGCAGCTCCACTTTACAAACCCTAACTGAATGAATTAAATGTGAAAAAGGATTTGAAAGCATTTGCCTACTTTAACTGATGAGGAACAGTTTAAATAGCCCATCAGATTCAAGGTTCATCATAATGTCAGATTTTATTAAACATAATTATTAGATGACTCTATGCCCCTGTGTGGTTTCCACTAAATCACATTAATGAAACAAACATAAATTTAAAAAAATGTGTCTGATACTTAAAATTTGTAATTTATGTTTGCACACACATGAAATTAGACTATACTCTACATTATTTGTGTCAAACTCYGGTCAGACCCAAACAATTTTTTCATTTAATCAGGCCAAACCGAAGCTGTGAGAAACTCCCACTTTTTTAAAACTCCATTTCTCAAACTGAGAAATAAGATTGTCATATAGCTGACAAATTTGTTTTCTTCTGTGTAAGAAACAAACGGGGCTGAAGTATGTTTTTGCACCCTTAATTGCATCAAAAAGTGGCAGAAAATAAAGTATCTTGAAAAAGTTATTCTAATTAGAGGTTATTAATGAGGAAAATAGTAATCTGTCTTTAACAAAGTTACTGATAGAGTGGTATGTTTTTAATGGTTCGTTGGCTATAAAACTTTCTGGAGGAGATGGTAATTCAGCAAGAACCCAAGCCTTTAAAATCATGACTTGACACGGATGGAGATTTTTCTGCTATAATTTTGTCCTGTATTACATA
>NW_013952413.1:1825277-1832255 GCF_001266775.1 Austrofundulus limnaeus | reverse complement strand
TATATATATATTTAACCGCTTAACTCTTAAGATTTAATTTTTATTTTTTTCTCTCCCCACAGAGTAAATCGGAGCCAGAATTACCTGCAGTTCTCCCGCCGTCCCTGCAGGGGATGGAGGAGTTGTCAGAAGCGGTGGCAGAGCTGACCACCGTGGAGGAGGTCATGAAGTACCTGGAACCAGAGCGATGGCAACTGGATATAGAGGAGTTGTACAAACCCACATGGCATGGGCTGGGGAAATCCTTCATGCACAATAAGAAAGCAAGAGGTGAGGGGCTTTTAAGGTCTGCTATAAACCCAACCAAAACAATCAATCGATTTAGGGTTTAACACGGAAATCGGGTTGTGTCAAGTTCTAGTATATATAAAGGGAATGGAAGCACTGGATTTATGCCTTGAATTTGGAAGAGATGTAAATATATTTCAAATGATTTGTATTTGTTTCTTTTTATCTTTGAGTAGGTGTTGATCTCAATCTGCTGAGGGAAGACGTTCGACTGTACAGCTGCACGCCACGAAACTACTCCGTATCCTTACGAGAAGAGCTGAAAAGGACGGATGTCGTCTTCTGGCCCAGCTGCCTCCTTGTGAAGCGTTGTGGTGGGAACTGTGCCTGCTGTTCTCATCGCTGCTTCGACTGCCAGTGTCTTCCTACCAGAGTTGCAAAGAAATACCACGAGGTATCCGTTCATTTTGTTGCACCACGCGGTTTGCGCACCGACAACTGCCATATTAGAGCTGATTTATTATTGGTTTCCGGTGCATGATTGCGCGTGGCCATCAGAACAAATTGCAAATTCAAAAACAGATGTATTTTTAAAAACTGGCGCTTGCACAGAGGTCCTTTCGATTTGAAATAATCAAATTTAGCAAGTCCTTCATATTTGTAGGGGGGAAGTACATCACATCTCCAAGGTCCAGCCTCCCTCCTCATCTTTATCTCCATCTAACTTTATCTTCAAAWTATGCTGCATTTTCTGTGCCTTGGAAATGGACAGGGAAAACCATTGGCATTCATCATGACTGGGGACTGAATCAGAAGCCAGAAGTTCAAGCCACAAAGGATGAGTGCCCTCTAGTGGTTGGACCATTTTTAAGTTGTAAATTGAAGATTTTCCTGACTGAATAAAGAGACTCTTCTGATATTTTTCAGTTTATTTTGTTGCTTCATGCAGTTCTTATCTTACTGCTTGATATCCAAGCATGCATTGTTTGAAAACTACTTTTAGTTAGTTTAGGCGTAAAAAGTGTCAAACTGCATTGTAWTTGACATTTTAACAGCCTGTTAGTGAGATGGAATGGTGCAAGCTGAAATTTTGTATCAATGGGTCAGGGTTAGGTAGCTTTATACCACTTGTGACATTGAAATTAAGTCCTAAAGCATGCTGGACCAGAATATTTTGAAGCTAGCAGTCACCTGGACAGAGGCAACTTATGATTTGAAGTGGAGTGGGTGGGGCATTTTGTAAAATAAAACAAAAAAAAACTTTATATACAGGAGGAGGTCTCTTATTTTAGCTTTCTACATCTTAAAATGTAGCATTAAAGTAAAAATCATGCATATCCATCAAATACAAACAGTCAAGTAAAACATCTTTATATTTAGGAAAACTAGCATAATACACAAAAAATTACACATTTTGTCACATCTAGCACATTTTCTTTTGAACTTGATCTCAGCCAAAGTAAAACAGGAAGTGACATCAAAGAGGAACWTCCTGGTCTTTGTTTATTGAAACAATATTATTTGAACTCTGACGCTTTTTCATCTCTCACTGATAGTAACTCAAAATAATAAACAAAACAACCCCATCAGATTATTTTGTGCAGTCTGTGTTCGCACTGCTCTGTTCTCATTCAGACATTCTCCTTTGTCTTCACTTCCCGCTACTTCACATGTGAATATCTCAACAACTGTTCATCTTTGTGGGGTGAACATTTTTTTTGCAATATGTTATCAATGTTATCTTTCCAAAAATATATTTGTATTTGTTACAAAAATTTGATGCCACAGGCACTTTAAGTCTGACACTCATTTTCTCTCTAATTTACACCTTCATGCCTGTGACCAAAGCATTTCTTTTATGAGCCAGGCAAACGACCTGAACGACTCTCCAGTAGGAAGGACATGAGATTAATCTGCATGTGAATTAATCTCAGGCAGCTTAAACTCTTTTTTCCTTTCTTCTCTTTAGGTTTTACTGTTGAAACATCGGAGTGGTGGAAGGGGCCTGTTGAGGTCCATCACTGACGTGCCTTTGGAGCACCACGAGGAATGTTCCTGCGAGTGTAAAGATGACCAGGACTGACCTCCAGACATGTCGAATATCTGCCAATGGAAACACTTTGGAAATAAACTCTTGCTGCTGTTTTGTATCTCACCCACTTCCTCTGGGAGCCAACAAGATTTTACTTTTATGCTGTTGTCCTTTCACTAATTGGCTGAAGCGGAACAGAAAGAATTCTGAATGGATGTGGTCACTGTGAAATACCAACAGTGTGTCCTGAGTGACAAAAAAAAAAAAATCACTAGAGCAGATGTAGACCATTACCTATGATGTTTTCCAGCTTCTCCAAGATACAAGAGACKTTTTTTGCCTCCTCTGCCAAAAACTGGTTTCAAAGTTCAATTGGTGCGGGCTGATGCTGTCAAATAAAATTTGACTTTTTTTCCCCAAAGTACTGTTTTTTCATGATTTTTAAAAGTGAAATGACACCAGTTGCTTCACTTATTCAGCTTCTTTACTATTACTATCAAAGCAAAGTCCTGTTCATCGGCAATTTTTTATTTGCTCTCCTTGTTTTGCTGAGGATGTAATCAGTGGCAAAATAAAGCTGATTAGACTGCATTCTGTGTAAATATATTTTTTTATTCTCTTTTATACATTTGTGCCTTTTTGTTAAAGGCACACGATGCACATGATGGAAATGTTTCTGCAAAAAAGTCTTCATCTTAATGTCCAGTCTGTTTGTTTCAGGTATGCCTAGGGTTGAGTAAATTTTCAGAAAGATTGTTCATAAKAAATATTTATTTGTTTTCTGAAAGGGAATTTTGATCCACTGTGCTTTGTTTGCTATACGTTTGCCGTTGTACAATATTCTTGCATACTTTTTTATTTTGTCGGTTATTTTTACATTGATATTTCATCGTGRATGTTTTTAATCTTTTTTGTACACCAAAGTTATTTATCTCTACTTTTGAAAACAACTGTTTGTGTATTTTGTAGTACTGAATGCCAAAATTAAAAAAAAAATTTCCAACCTCTGCCTTYGTTGAGCCATAACTTCTTATCAACAAGTCAGCTTATCTGTTTCTTATTGTCTCTTTGAAGCATGACCAGGTGGAAATTTCACTGCTCCAAACAGTGTCCACAAAAAMGTTTGAATGGGAAATGAAAGCACCATAGTCAATGAACCTTCTGGTAGCAAATGGAAAGGTCTCTTGCAAACAATGGGCCTCATGCAAAAACATTTTCGTAGTCTTGTCCTAAATTTCTCTTACTTTTGTTCATACAAAGGGTTTGTACAAACATGCCACGTCAGATTCAGCAAACTCTTCTATCTTCAAAAAAAGTGTGTAAATGAGCTGCGTGAAAGAACAAGGAAAAGAGATTAGCATAATTACCACCCCAAAAACACCATATAAGGTGACACTTCCTGCCCCACATACCAGGAAATGTCCATTCATAAATGACATTCCCAAGTAAAAAGAACTTTACGAGTCCTGAAACTGAAGTTCTGCTCTCAGAGATCCAGAAAAGRAAATCTGTCATTTTGAGCAGCATCAGCTGTGGAATTAAAGGACCTGCTAAAGCCGAGGAATGAAATGACGACGGCTGTTAATGTTGTGTCTCCCGTGGGTCGTACAGTCACAGAAATAAAAATCTAAATCATATTCATTTCTCTAGTCCTGCTCCGCTTTTCCTTTGGTTAAATATATTTAATGAAATTCTAAACAACTATGTTACATAGTTTTCATATATTCAGAAGGTGATTTATTTTCAACTCGAAATATCTTCAAACTAATAAAATAAAGTTATTAATGAAGAAACTCCGTCCGGATAACAGCAGACTGACTGCACATAAAATATACGACAGGTCTGGACCACATGAATTTTATTCGCATCTGAAGAAAATCTTAGAATACGAGAAAATTGGTGAATGCCACAAATTCTCCCACTCGTACGCACAMCTRAAGAACAAATCTGTTCATACGAACGGTTCTTGCATGAGGCCCAGTATCAGGTTGAAACGTGAGCTCTATAATTTATTTATCCTGTGATCTTTAAAGTAACTTAAAGAAAAAAAACATCATGGCTATGCTGATGTCATAACTATCACAGACCAGATCATGCACCACACGTTTTTCTTAAATAGTAAAAACCAAGCATTGCCTTATACAACATTATTGCATTTCTGTTGTTTTTTTGCAGAAATGCATTTGATTCTCTAGTCTTTAAGTGTTGAGTATAAAAAAAAATAAAACAAGAGTGGTCATTTGTGCCACTTTATCAATATAACTATCCAAGTGACTTTACACACACAACTTAAAAGCCTCCCATCAATCTCTATTTTCTTGAAATTCCTATTTTATCTCCATTAAACTCCAAGCAGTGCTTTTCCTCTCTCTGTCTCTCTCCCTTTGGCCATCAGGCCACCCAGGAGGAGGTTCTCATTTGTCCATCTCACACTGCTGTTCTGGCCAATTATTTTGATCTAATGTCCATCCTGGCAGGCATCTGAGGTGAGGCCAGATGCTACTGCATAAGCCCACCGGCTCCCAAGGTGGTTTTTATAACATTAAACAGGCGGCCTCCCCCTTTGGCCGGTGCGGTGTTACTTTGCAGAGAAAACCTGAATGAATTGGCACAAGATGTGACACATCCTGGGCACTTGGTTTGGCCCTTGACATGATTCTGGACTTGTGTGAGTGTGTGTAGGAGGGATGTTTACAACTACAAGCTAGCACTTCCAGCATTTATCCACATCCTCTTAGTGTCTGATTTTCTGTAGAGCCAAACCAGCCTCGGGCTAGAACACAGATACATAAAGTCAAAAGAAATAATAATAAAAAATGCCAAGAACCAGGAACTGCCACAATTCAAACAAATAGACACTAAATCAAATCTTAATAGAGCTATAAAAGCTCAATGATAGGAAGTCTCAGAGAAGCCCTTGGACTTTTGCTGACCAATTGTGCTGAGGAACATTCTGCCTCCTCCACAAGTGAGTCATTTTAAAACACAACACACTCATAAATCCTTGCTAAATGAAAGAACGAATCTTTAATATTTTAAAGGTCTACCTTTCACAGTGATTACCTGGGAAAATCTGCAAATTATTAAAGAGCACAATGAATTTATCGCTCAATAAATCACTTCACGAATGACGTGAGCACTGAGCTGTTTTTAACTAAAGCTTATTGCTTCTCACTGAGTAAAAACTCAAAAAAATATGTTGTTAGTAACTGGTTTGCGATTAAAAAATCTGTTGCAACTTGCAACTAACTGTTCAGTTATAATGTTATCATCATGTCTGGGAATCGAGCTCCTCTGGATGTCTCAAAGAACAGTGTTGGACGTTTGAGAAGAAACTGATGGGGAAAAAACAAGGTGGCCCATCCTTTGGTTATAGGCTAGAAACAGAAAGGCCAAACCGGTGGTTGTCGTTTGTGGTTTGATAATTAAAGGCTTCATTAGCAGTAGTTTTCAGAGAGCTGACTGTTTCTGGAAATGTGAAGTCGTTAACTTTAGTGTAGAATTAGTCACAGGTTGGGAAGTCATTTATAAAGCAGCACACACGGACAACCTACAGTATGTGCTAAATACACTGTAGTTTGAGCCGTTTGACAGATGTCTTCAGTTTTAGCTTTGATCTCCTTCATTACACACATTTAACTATTTCACCTTACCACACCAGGATTAAGTGTTTATAAGTATACCATGCATGTTATACTTGATAGAGCTGGCCCCGGTAACTGAGAGGTCAGCGCTGGCAACTGAGAAGGAGACCATTCAATYGCATTACCATCGGAGAGGCTAGTGACTAGCATGGATAAGCTGGCGTTAGCATTGGAGAGGCTAGCGACTAGAATGGACAGCATCTGAGAGGCTATAGCATGGATAAGCTGGCATTAGCAGAGGTTTTTTAAAAATGGTTGACATACAATACAACACCTATAAGCAACATACATTGACAGAATTTACTGTTCTATATGACGTAAAGTATAAATATTAAGGATAAAACATATTACTGTGAAGCAGACTGCTTGAGTTTCCACCTGCATTAGCAGCTGCATTTGCCCTTGTCTATTGGCCGATGTTGGTGTTTTATTTTTTCTTCTCTTTAGTGGAATTGTGAGAAAAACCAGAACTATTAAGTTGGGGCATTTTAGAGAAAGTTTGTTTCTAAAGAAAATTTTCTTTACTCAAAAACGTTTGTGTCTAATAGTAGGTGAGCAGCCTAGACATGCTAGTTGCTAGCCTCTCCGATGCTAATTCCAGTTTATCCATGCTAGTTGCCAGCAATACTAACACAAACGAATAGTCTCTTAAGTTACCGAGACCATGTACCATGAACTTTGTCTTGTGGGTTTTAAAGAGCATTGAACATCTCACTGTAACTTGTTTTTATCAGCATTTATCCATCCATCCATCCATCCATTTTCTTCCGCCTATCCGGGGTCGGGTCGCGGGGGCAGCAGCTTCAGAAGGGAGGCCCAGACCTCCCTTTCCCCAGCCACTTCTTCCAGCTCCTCCGGGGGAACTCCAAGGCGTTCCCAGGCCAGCCGAGAGACATAGTCCCTCCAGCGTGTCCTGGGTCTTCCTCGGGGCCTCCTCCCGGTGGGACGTGCCCGGAAAACCTCACCAGGGAGGCGTCCAGGAGGCATCCTTACCAGATGGGCATCCATGCAACCTTCAGGTGAAAATGAAGACCCCAAACCCAGACCCAAACCAGTGGTTATTCCGTATGTTGC
>NW_013952413.1:1822688-1824285 GCF_001266775.1 Austrofundulus limnaeus | reverse complement strand
ATACCTAAATGTGAACTTCAACATTTAGGGTTTTACTTTTACACTTAGATTTAAACATTTAGATTTAGGATTTCATATTTAAATATATATTTTTGACATTTAACTTTAATGAAAAAAATCAGCTAAATGTAAGAACAGTGAGTATAACAGCAATAAAATGGTGGAAAATTTTTAACACTTAAAAAGTGAGCTAAATAATTAAAAAAATATGTTAGTGAATTTTTTTTCTATTTTTTCCATTTTATTTTATACTTGCCCTATGGGAACAGACCTACAGTGGGTTTTAAAATCTTCACAGTTTAAAGTTTTCTTTAAAGTCATGCAGTTCTGACTACAACTAATTATTATTTTTTGGTTTGTTTCGTATTTTGTGGCAGTGTTTATTTGCTCCATCACCTCACTTTGACTCACATGTGCGAACTGTCGGACTCCGAAAGTTCAGACATCCTGTTTTCTCTTTTTCAGCACAGTTTGACCACATGTGAGGCACAACACTGGTCCCAGTCAGGAGTCCACTAAATGTCTCATTCATGTCGAAGCGCTGCTGAGACGGTTCCTAAAAATCTGTTTGACTGATGTGGTCACAAAGGAAAAAAAAAACACAAGACCAAGATCCGTTTAATCACTGGTAAGGAAGGTCGACACATTTAGGAAAACAGCCTACGCTGATGGCACGGGACCACTTCTTTCCAGTCGTTTAGCTTCTGGAAAAGCCCAATGCAACATTGCTCATAATCAATGCAAATTTAATTACAGGAGAAAACCAACCATCAAAATATAAAACAAACCTTTATTTAAACAAAAACACAACATCTACTTTTACAGACAGTTAATAAAGACTCYAATAAAACAAGAGTCAGATTTCTTTATTTCAAACAAGTCCTGAATGACATTAAAATAAACTTTCTCATCACATAATTTCATAAACTTGGAACAACTATAAGGAAACAAGTGAAAAAAAAACAATATATTTAAAAGCATTTATGGTTGGCAACATGAAGGTAAGTCTCTGTCTYTGCTGCCCATTTAAGTAATGCATGTTGTGTTTTGCCTGCTTTTTTCCAGCTTTAGTTTAGTTTAGTTTATTTAAGAAAACATAAAATGCACATACATGTGTGTCCATTATAAATAGGTGCACAACACAAAAAAAGTGAAAATCCTTACTTCTATTGTGGTTCAAAACATAATCAAAATGACAAAAATCAGGATAAAAAACAGAGCAAGTACTTAAATACAATAAATACCAAAATAAAAATAACAAAAACTATCTATAAGGACTTTTTTCTACTTAAATAAACCAAAAAGAAAAACTTGACTCTTGAGGATTTAGCACATGATCATTTGACCTTTGATTTAAATGTGTATTTATTATAAATTTTCTGCATCTGTCATGCTAAAGCACAAGTTTAAAGAGGACTGTCCTCTCGTCTTTTCTTCCATGGCAACCTTTTTTTTCCAGACAAGTGCTTAAGTTGGCCATCAGAGAAAAACATGACTCATCAGCTTTTATTTGTAAGAAGCAGTTCTTAGAAATAAAAAAAATATGCTAGCGCAGGTTGTGAAGTATTTTTTCTTCGAAGTTTATACTATATATATA